>NC_081413.1:552955135-553050135 GCF_030272615.1 Cryptomeria japonica
ATGACCCCTTAGTACACAATATGACCCAAAGCGACCCAATATGGTGTCATTAGGGGTCATATGGTGTCGTAAGAGGTCATAAGGGTTCATGGGACACCATATGACCCCTTGAGACACCATATGACCCCTGACGACATGATTTGGTGTCTTAAGGGGTCCTATGGTGTCGTTAGGGGTCATATGGTGTCTATAGGAGTTATATGATGTCTTGGGACACCATATGACTCCTAATGACACCATATTGGGTCGCTTTGGGTCATATTGTGTCCTAAGGGGTCATATTGTGTCCTACGACCCCTTAGGACACCATATGGCCCCTAATGACATGATTTGGTATCTTAAGGGGTCCTATGGTGTCGTTAGGGGTCATATGGTGTCCATAGGAGTCATATGGTGTCTTGGGACACCATAGGACCCCTTAAGATACCAAATTGTGTTGTTAGGGGTCATATGGTGTCCTAAGGGGTTATATGGTATCCCATGAACCCTTATGACCTCTTAGAACACCATATGACCCCTAATGACACCATATTGGGTCGCTTTGGGTCATATTGTGTCCTAAGGGGTCATAGGACACAATATGACCCAAAGCAACCCAATATGGTGTCATTAGGGGTCATATGGTGTCCCAAGACACCATATGACCCCTAATGACACCATAGGACCCCTTAAGAAACCAAATCATGTTGTTAGGGGTCATATGGTGTCCTAACGGGTCGTAGGACACAATATTACCCCTTAGGACACATTATGACCCAAAGCGACCCAATATGGTGTCATTAGGGATCATATGGTGTCCTAAGAGGTCATAAAGGTCCATGGGACACCATATGACCCCTTAGGACACCATATGACCCCTAACGACATGATTTGGTGTCTTAAGGGGTCCTATGGTATCCATAGGGGTCATATGGTGTCTTGGGACACCATACGACTCGTTATGACACCATATTGGGTCGCTTTGGGTCATATGATGTCCTAAGGGGTCATATGGTGTCCTACGACCCCTTAGGACACCATATGACCCCTTAAGACACCATATTTGGTTGTTATGGGTCATATTATGTTCTAGCGGGTCATATTGTGTCATATGATCCCTTAGGACACCATTAAACCCCTAATGACACCATATTGGGTCGCTTTGGGTCATATGGTGTCTTACGACCCCTTAGGACAACATATGACCCATAACACACAATTTGGTGTTTGAAGGGGTCATATGGTGTCCCATGAACCCTTATGACCCCTTAGGATGCCATACGACCCGTTATGACACCATATTAGGTCACTTTGGGTCCTATGGTGTCTTAATCTCTCTCTCTCCCCCCCCCCCCCTCTCTCTCTCTCTCTCTCTCTCTCTCTCTCCCTACCCATCTCTCCCTTCCCCCTCCCCATCTCTCTCTCTCTCTCTCTCTCTCTCTCTCTCTCTCCCCCCACTCCCCCCTCTCCCTCTTCCTCTCCTTAATATCATATACTAATTTATTTATAAATTAATATATTAATAAACAAATCTAGTTAGAGAATTTACTGATTAAAATCGGATATACGATTTTTGTTATCAAATTTTTAATTTTAAAATTTCAAATTTCGGCTCGGGAATGCTTTGGTATTTGGCTTGGAAGTGACAAGCCTGGAAAGGCAACTGAAAAAACGTGTTTTTCAGTATTCCTTGATTTTTCAAACTTTACACTGGTGGCTGACGACTTTTTTTGTAGCCAAAATTGATAAAACAAAAAGGGTTTTTTAAGGATGTTCCCATCTTTCCAACAATATAAGGCTTGTCTTATTTTGACTTTAATAAATAATTATTATTTATTTTCTAATTAAATTCTGACAATAGTCTTGATTGATATACTGATTGAAAAACACTCATAACTTTCAAACGGTATAACATTTTTTGAATCTGAAACATGCATCACATCCTATGCTTCGTCTACTATCACAAAAAAAATTTAAAAAAAAACATTCATAATGTTTTGACCAAGTTAAGGTGGTCAGACATAGGAGTTTCTGAATTTCTGAAAAGCTGTAGTAAAAAAATCATAAATAATTATCTACTTTATAATAAAATAAAATAAAATATGTGTCACATCCGGACATGAGTCTAATACTTATATTATAAATATTATAAAAAAATATTATGATATGATTGTGATTAGGGTGGTTAGACATACGTGTACTTCTTATTTTTTCTTGAAATTTTAGTACCACTGCATTGAAATTTGAAATTTTCATCAAATAGGATTTTTTCTTTCCAAAAAACAACTAGTATCTTAGAAACTACATTCAATTTTCTATATATTCTTTTCTTACATATTTTAAAAATAATGTTCACTACTTATTCAGCTTTTCATGTCAAGTTGCATTACTCTAATTTTCTCAAATTTCATTGCCACTTAAGGGCCTATTTTGGTACACCATGATCCTGCACATACCCAAAAAAGAAAGATTACAAAGAAAAACCTTAGTTTGCTAGTGTTAGACCCAATTTTAAACTTTCAAAATTTTGAGCTTTTGTTTTAGCTCTCTTGCTATCTTGATAGCATTTTACCTAAAGTGGTGAATTTTTAGCTCAAAATGGCTCTTGATTGATGAGATATTATAACTTCATTTTTTTATCAATGGATGTACAAGAGCAATTAGAATGAAGGTTTCATTCAATTTCAAGGGAATTGTATTTTTTGATTTTGGTTATAACAGTACTATCTACAGTCTCACAAGTTTTGCAGAAAGGCATTGATTTGAGCAAAAGTTACACCTATTTTCTCATTTAGCAAGTGCACAAAGTTATCAACAATGCATTGGCGAAAGGGATAATTGTGAGTGTTAACATGCAAACAAAAGGAAAACTAATTGCTTGATATAGTGTTAAAAGCTACCACCTTAAAGCCGACATAAACATTATGCATCGATCATTTCGGAAGTTAGGTTAAGCATTTTGAAGACATGACCAAGGGAGAGGACTCAATAGTTGAGCGTGTTCCAATTGTTGTCATAGTTGTTGTTGATTTAATACCGATACTTGTTGATTTAATATCCAATTTTTTTGACAACATTGCACCAATAGTTGTGACTTTAATACCCACAATTGAATGAAATGTACCTATAACTAGGAAAATGGGATGCATCAAAGCAATAGTAAACTAGCTCAACCACAAAAAAACTAGATTGCAATGATAAGAAATCCTAATACAATCAATAAAGGCATGAAGATGAAATACTAAAATAAAATGCAAACCAAAGCATGTATCTCCTTCATTGTTCCTCCATTGTTCTTCTTTCTCCTTCAAATTATTGTGTTTGTGGATCTCACCTACAAGTGCAAAAGCATAGTATGAAAGCAAGATGACTAGAAAAATGGCAACATAAGGATACTAGAAGCATGGTTGATTGATTGAAAATGTGATTGATTCTGAAAATGTGATTCATTCCTCTTTCATTGAAGAAAATCATCCAATTTATAGACAAATTGGAGAGAGGACAAGATTAGCATGAAGAGATTTGAAAGGAAATTCAAATCAAGAATGGCAAAATTATGACAAATGACAATTTGCTATGTAAGGAGTATGACAAATTATGACAAGTTGCTATGCAAAATGCATGACAAATTATGGCAAGTGGAAGCATAAACATAGGAGAAAATGAAGGAATGAAATTAGGGGAAATATTAGAAAAATTAAAGAAAATAGGAGAAATAGAAATTAGGAATTAGGAGAAATTAGCAAATTAGAAAATTGAGGAAAAAGATGAAATAGAAATTAGGTGAATTAATTAATAGGTTTTCATCCATTAATTAATTCATGAAAAGAGACCTAGGACTAAATAAATAGATTTATTTAACCCACAAAGAAGAAGAAAAAGGATTAAATGAACAAATCATAAAACCCTAGAAATTAATGTAGGTTTGATCATGATTTTGATTGGCAAAGGACCAATGTTGATAAATGATTGAGATTGGTTGACAAAAATCAATGACAAATTGACCAAGATTGACAAGGAGATCAAATTGATAGGCGCCAATTGACGAGGAAAAATGACTAATCGATCCAAATTGACATGATTGAAAAGGACAAGGATCGATGACGAATCGATCGCAAAATGACAAGATTGACAAGGACAAGGATCGATGACGAATTGATCGCAAAATGACGAGATTGACAAGGACAAAGATCGACCAAAATCATGACTGAAGATTGCTATCGACAAGACCTAATTCAAAAGTGAGAAAAATGAGGAATGCAGAAGAAGGACTCGATGATCGCAAATGATAAAGACCAAGTGCGCAACATAGAAGAAATGTTAATGCGACGCAAGAACCCTAAAATAAGGCAATGCGCAAATGTTAAAGTATGACTCCGCAAGCGTTGACCATTTTTAGACGTCTATAGTACCCTTAATTGTAAAAAGCAACCAATTATTTGATGCCACATCAGTTGTACAAGTATGGGGACCCCTATGCACAACTATTGCTCTCACCTTTTTTGGGGCTGTTTTGGACACCTTGGCAAGAAGCATGCTAATGTGGCATCATATTTGATGATGTGGCATTGAAACCTTAGTTATAAGCAAGGGACTTGCCAAGTAAACTCCTATAAAAAATTGGAGTGATTTGAAATTTTCATGTAAGATTTTGAAAAGCACAAAGTTAAGATGCTCAACTACTAGATCCTCTCCATCAACCATTTAATTAATTTGTTTAAGTTTTCAAAATGTGGATATCGGCCTTTAATTTTTGTTGCCCGAGTAAACCAAATTGCTGATAAGGCTCCAACCACCGATGAAGATGCACCCATCGCTCACTTCATGCAGTTGCCCAAAACAATCAAAATGCGGATGAAGTTGGCATTCATTCTCAAAACAACGATGCGAAAGACCAAGTAAAGGCGTAACTTATTTTGCCGAGTCATAAATTTAAAAATGCTAATGCCTACGCAGAGAAATATAAGTGCAACCAGTTAAAACTGACTTAGCCTCTGCATATCAAATAAAGAAGGCAGATTTCCGCCAAATATCACAATCGTATATGCATGTAATGGATTTATTGAAACAGTTTAAAAACTTTAAGAAAATGAAATATACTTGGGCTATATAAGGAGCACCATCAAAGCATAACAGAATTGAGGTTTTTTTTATTAGACATTGTTGTCTATAATACCATATAATACCAGTGTAGACATGTATGCAAATTGTGTGATTTCTCGTCCAAAACCTACTCACAAAAGATATGTTCATGGCATTCTGATATGGGAAGAATGACCTTTTCAACGCTTTGGAAAATGCTCAGCCATTGTTAATAGATGGAAAATGAGAATTTGGGATTGTTATCATGATTGAAATTTCATAGAATACACATTATTCAAATATTGGCAGCCTATAAGAAAATGTTGGGTTGTGTTTGGAAATTAATGGAGGAGATATCAAACTAGATCTAATCACTTGGAGCGCAATCATGAATAACTACAGTAAAGGATGGAAGCTACATGAAATAGAAGAAATGCTCTTTGAAATAAACTCAGTCCTTGATGTATTTAATTGTATTATTTCAGCCACCAATACTATTAGTAGATGGATTACTTACAAATAAAGTTGAAATGAATCTCCCCAAATGTCATTGGTGAACAAATGATTCCTCAAGATGTTAATAGGGAGACCCAATAATTATTGATCATAAAGATATCACTTCTACATTGTGTGACCCCTACCAATATAGGATGAAGAAAATGGTCCAGAGAAGAATATGGGCATTATTGAGAATACTCATAAGATATTTCACAAAGATGCCAACAAAGATGAGTGTGTGACAATTTATCATGCATCATACAAACCTCCACCTATTCAAAAGAATGGTATATTCATGAAAGACAAGAATTGTCATTGCAAAGAACAAATGGAGGTAAAAGAGATAGACAAGACAAACTTTTTCAAACACTTGGGAATACTATGAATCCATGGAAAGAAAACAAAGTTGAGCTAATGAAGTTGAGATGTGTGTTCTTGAAAGGTGAATGACTACCTCTCTATGTCAACAATCAAGATACCAAGCTATCAACTAGATGGTGAAATGATTATAGGTTCAAATGAAGTAGATGAAGATGGAGAAGTATCAAGCAGCATAACTCACAACTTGGTTTTCATCAAAGTTACAAGTCCGAAATTATCTTTTTGTAAAAGTGACTTATGTCATTCATTGTAACTAAAGTTAGATTTTGGGCTTTATTTTTGTAAAAGTTAGGTAAATCCTAACTTGTCCCTTAAAGGTAGTTATTATAAGTGGTCAATTAGGTAGTTATTCTAATTGGGTACCTAGGGTAGTTATCCTAAGTGAGCACCTAAGTTTGTCATTCTAAGTGGTTACAAAGTAGTTGTCCTCTAAAGCCTATAAATACAAGTCTATTTCATTTGTAAAGGGACTCAGACAAAGGGGAAAACACTAGAGAAATTATTTCTAGAGAGACACTTTGATGACTTTTGCGTAAATACACATTGTAAGAATGCTCTTCTTGAGATTGTATATTTTCATGAAGATAATAAAGAACGCATTTAGCTCGGATGTTCTAGATGTACTTCCAAGTTAGCGTTGCTAATTTTTCATATGTTAAATTAGTGATATCTTTTGTCTATATGGAAATTATTTGTCATCCATTGAAATGTTTATAATCTATACAATTTAAGTAATGAAGTACAATCAGGCTTGGGTATCTTAGTTTGAATGTGTTGGAGTTAACCATCTCTTCGTATGTTGAGATCTATCACCCTCCTTTCATTGTCATTAGCATATCAAAAGACTCACTCTTAGTTTCAATTTGGTTAAAATCTAAAGAGCCCCAATCATCATCAAGACATGTGTTAGAAGAAGTTGGAATGGATTGAACAAATGGCACATTAGGCTCCTTCAAGGCTTGAGTCTTGAATTCATAGACTTTATATTCTCCACAAAAGGGGGGTGTAAAGTCTAATGACCCCCAATTATCCTCTAAGAGTACCTCTCCAAGTGGAGGAGTATCTCTAGTAGGATATGGTGCATTTGTTTGTATTGGAGAAAGAATTGAAGAAATTGAAGGAGATTGAGATCTTGTTTCCATTAACAAACAACTCTATAAATTCTTATCACCCTATAAGGTATACATCTTGTTTTTGTAGATAAACTTGAGATTGTTATGAAGAGTAGAAGGGACTACTTTCATAGCATGAATCAAAGGTCTACCTAGAAGAAGGTTGTATGTGGGAGTATAGGGCATGACATAAATAAGCCTTGGTAGAATCATACGACCTGCTTTAATAGAAAATGTAATTATATCTAATGCCTTCTTACCAATATTATCAAAGCCACAAGTAGGGATAGATTTATATTGAATAAGAGAAGCATCCACATTGATTTTATGCAACAATTTAGTGATACAAACATTAAGACCTAGTCCATTATCAACTAGAGTGTGTCTTATGGAAATACTATTGATGAGCACAACAAACATGAGGGAATAATATTGATTTTGAATTTCTAAAGGAGGTAACTCATTGTGTGAGAGCACAATATTGATGATGCAATGCTCTTAGGATATATCCTAGACATGTGTTGATATAATAACATAATAAATTATCATAAAACCCATCATGAAAACATAATTGAAGATGAGTTGCTATAGCTTGTTGCTCCTTAAAATCAAATCTACTCTTGATGAATAATATTTTCCCTTGAAAGGTAAGAATGAGATACGATGAAATGAATTAGGAAGTGATGTCTTATATAGGGTTCTCAAGGTAAATTCACTTTTTGGGTGACTTAAAATGGTCATATCCCAACTTTGAGAATAGATCTAGAAATGTAAAGGCTAACACATTATCCTTTCAAAAATTTAGCCAAAAAGCATTGAACTATGTGGTGAAGCCACATAGTCTTGAGAAAATAGGCCCAAATTTTAAGGGATGCAAGATATTGGGGCCCTGATATTGAATTTGTAATTTGTATGAGAAATGACGATATTTAAGTGGGGGAAAAAGTGCTTTGAACTTTAAAATGAGATAGGACCCCATATAGACTTAAAATGATATAGAAGAAAGGGCATACTTAAAATAAGGGTCTAAAGCGGAATGTGGTGAAGTTTTAAAGTAAAATAAGACTCATATTCTTGAATTGAGGATTAATTCAAGGAAAGAATAGGTACAAAGAAACTTAGAGGAATGGGAAAATTAAAATAAATGATAGGGAGAGTGTGAAATTGGACTCATAATTAAAGGAGTAAAATTTGGCACTACACACATTTTATTGGAGGCAAATAGGAGAATGGAAGTGAATGCATTGTAATCACATTTATTTGTTGATAATTCATACTTGGTCACTCTTCTAGATAGTTTTATTGTGCAAGGTATTCTCCATGTAAATCCTATGTTATGTGATGATTGTATGTTGTTGATTTGTGTCTCTTTGTTTCTATCTTATGGTAATGTTATTCATTATTTATTATTATTATATGTTCACATAAGGTGGTGTTAATAAGCATGATATATAGGTTGAGTGTTGGCATCATAAAGAAGAAGGATCTAAGCATGTTTATTTCACATTAAGGCAACTTAATTTCATATTTTCATATTAGCTTCAAATTTTCATGTTGGAGTACTTCAAGCCTTGTATCTCATCCTTTGATTGATTATGTGGATAGAGATTAAATTTTACAACCTTTGGTATTGAGCCTGTATATTTCTCAGCATGTGGTATCAAAGCTAAAGGATAATTGGTTCAGGGTATTTCTCTATTTTCTATTTCTTAGCTTAAAAAGCTTGAAGGAATATATTATAAGGAATTAAAGGTTATTGGAGGCCTTTGGGGATGCAATGAATGTTTTGTGAGTTAGCTTTATTTTGCAGATTTGTGAGATTGGAAGCCTCAAATATTGTCAATGTGATATATGTTGGGCATTGTAAGCTCATGATTGTGGATTTTCATGGAGTTGGCTATTATTTGATAACCTATAACTCTTGCTTGATAATATGTGTGTATCCTCTTATTTGGTGGTTTTGTTCCTTTACCTTGTGGTAATGTCAAGTGAGAAGGTGTTCACAGTAGATGGGTACTTATGATTTCCTTGTTACATGGAGAAACAGTACATCTATTTGGACAAAATTGGAGTGCTTATGTTAGATTTGTGGTTGTAGCCCTTGGTTACATGAAAGAACATGAAGATAAGTTGTTGAACTCTTCATGAGTTGTGGAGCTAATATTTTTCATATGTTACAAGTACCTGGACAACTTGCTTTTTCTATTAGTTTTGTAGTTTCTCTTATTTTTTAGCTATTGGTTTGTAGATCTATGCTTATTCCATTGCTTAGATGACATGTAAGATGTGGATGTCTAAATTTTTTAATGGATTTTAGTTTTACGAAGATGGTTTTGTAGGTTTTACAAGTTAACTAAAATATGTGGTATGTAGATACGACTGAATTTTGGGTGTTTTAGATGAAGATAGTTACAAGTTTGCATGGCTACTTGGAGGTTCCTTATTGATCTATGGTTACTCCTATATGCGTTTGTTTGAAAAATTATGTCTAACGTTGATTCTGGTGTTTGAGTCTTGAAAATCCATATGTTATGCCTAATCATATTTGTTCCGCATGATACTAGTGTGAGGTTGAATCTTTTAGTTAATTGAGATTGGAGCACTAAATATGTATTTCTCCTTTCAAATCTTGCATATGTGCAAATTTTGTAAATTTTGGTAGGCCTTATTGTTGATCATTATTACATTAGTATGTTAATTGAAGTGAGAAAGGAGTTTTTGGGATTACCTAATATAGTTGTTCATTTGAGTTTTAGTAGTATTTTATGGTGCATGAGAAGCTTTGTTCAGTTTCGAAGGAGTTTTGATTACTATATTGGTCATGATGCCCTATATAACTCGGTATCACTTTCAATGGGAGCTTTTATATAGTTACATAATGTATTTTATATTTATTTATTTTTCAAGATTTTGGTTCTAAGTTGTTGTTGCTGCAATGTCTAGTGAGCCATGGATAATATTTTATTAAAAGATGGATGTGTTGGCACCTTAGTTTTTTGTAAAATTCAAGTGTCAATCCACCTTTTGTTTGGCGACAAAGACAAAGTTTGATCCCTATTGCAATCTACCTTGGAGCCTATCTTCATCGTTTAAAATTTTGCAACTCAGAAGTCTTCACGCAAATGAGGAAAAATTAAAAGATTTGCCAGTTCTTCTAAGTTTCAAATGTGATTATTTAAAATATTTAATGTTTTAAATAATTTGAGAACCATTTATTAATAATTATGAATGATCTGACTTTGGCCGCAGGAAAAACTTTATTATTATTATAAAGTTTATTTTTCATAAGTTTATGAATGCACTGACTGATGTGGTTATTGCACATCTGCACAGGTCAAAAAAGAATGATCAAGGAAAATTTGTGCAAAGCAGTTTTGGTGCTCCATAAACTTGCAACATACACTTCCAGTATTTTGCATTTGTGTTGATAGGCGAGGGAAACCTAAAAGTTTTCTACGAACACATGAAAGGGTTTTCTTCTCCTTATGCAAATGTTGAGGGCACACAAGCTTCTCTGAAACTAAATTGTTTCAAACATTTGAATCAAAAGAATAAAAAGATATTCTCAATAGATGAGAGTTCTCAATCTGCATTTGTTACAAACAGTCAAAGGAGAAAATATCATTATCTTTTGATGTGCTATCTTCATTTCAAAAAATTGGTCTAAGAGCTCCCTTGACCATAGGAGATGCAACTAGGAGTTTTATTGGTGGTGTGCACTTACTTCTCACTATTTTAACGCATAGAGCTGAAGTGATGGCCTATTTTGGAAAAATTGCAGTCATTGCCACTCATGAAAATCACTCAGTAAAAGTAAAATTGAAAATCCACTTACAGAAGACTCTTACTCCTTCCTTGTAAAAGTAGTTATTAGGATTTGATGATAGAGGTAAATGTGTAGATGTGGCATTATTTTTAATTGCTTATGGAATTACTGTCACCCAGGAATGGTTCGTTTTAGCATTCAGAGGCAAAGTGCAACATTAAAATTGTTTTTCACAAAGGATGAATATGTTCATGGGGAGTACAAGCAAGAAAGAATGAGACAAATATTCAATTGCAAAGTTAAAGGTAGATGCAGGGCAAGAAGAGTGCATAAGAAGAATATTCTAGATGTTGCAAATCAAGCAAGAAGATAGTGCCAAGTGTCTCTTTTCAGATAATCTTTAGGGTTTTCTTATCTTCTGATTATATTGTAATTTCCAATCATTTAAAAGGATCTTGAATGTAATTTTGTTGGAGAGAAGTTCTTCTTTGTACATGTGTTGTAACTTAGGGTTTATAATGAAATTTTGATATGTAAGTGAGCATTAAACTAGTAAGTCCTTTACTAGAGTACATAATGGAATTCATGTTTTGTTAAGATGTTATTGAATGCACATTCACCATGTCTTCAAAGAAAATTGATCGAGGGTCTTTTATTTCATCTCTGTAATCTTTCTTCCAGTTTTTTGTTTTGCTTTCTGCTTCACTTCATGGAAAATATTAAATGGCTATGAACAAAACATTTGGATGGTGAGTAGTATGTAGAGGATTAAAGGATATGGTTGCAAGAAATCTTATAATAAGGGGTATTGTTGTAAGGAAATGATATTGATAACCCACTAGTTAAGATTTTGATTGCTAGAGTGATGCATTTGCTAGTTATGAATTGACTCTATAGTCCTGAGAAGGCATTGGTCTAGAAAGCTTATGTATAGATATCAATTTTAACCTTGAGATTAATTGACAAATCATTTTAATTGTGTTTTATAAGTTATTTATATTTATTGTGTTCTCTATGCAAACAATTGATGATTAGCCAAGATCTAAACTGATATTGTGTTAATTTTCATTTTCTTTAGCATACTTTGCAAGAATATTATTTGTTTCACAATGCCCTTTCTGTTATCTAAGTGAATCCATTGGTATTGTCAAAACTGTAGGGGAAATGGGCATATGGGTTTAATCTCCTATTTGTTGGCTTAATCCTACACTAGATTTGAGCAGGAAAGGTGGCTTACTTCTAGGATTTAGTGATTTGTTGATTCGGGAACCAACAGATTGGTAACTTTGTTGGGGAAGAAGTGAAAGTATTGTCAAATTCTTATTCTAGACTCTTTGGTATTGAGGTTTTAAAATTTAGAAGAGGTTTTGTTACAACAAATCTAAAGAAGCTATGTGTGACTCTATTGTTGGAGAAGCCCTAGAATGAAAGTAATCTTTAGGGAGATTTTAGCTTCTTGAAAATTCAGCCCTCTATAAAGAGAGGTGGTGATTCTATTTGTGAAAAGAACCTAATAAAAGAGTGAAGAAGAATTTGTGCTCAAAGTTTCCACTCAAAGGGAATTTGCAACAATTGCAACATACTTCTAGGTACTTTACATATTTTTGTCTTCAAGAAGGAAAGCTTTATATATGTAGGTTATTTGTGAAAGGTTTTAAGAATGAATTTGTTCCCTTATTTGGTGAAGTGTTAGCACTAGGAGAAAGGGAGTTAATAAAGGCAGACTTGTATGTTTTTGTATTACAAATTTTACTCATTATATCATAATTAAGTATTCTTGTCATTTAAATATGCTCATAGTGATAAGACCTTAAGTAAACTTGAAATCAGATTATGAATTGTAATAGCTAAGGTATCATGTTCTAAAAGGAAAAAAAGTCATGAATGAGTAACTACAAAGCCTATATAAGATGTTTTTGAAAGCACATCAAGATGTATCATCGGTGTCTCTGTTGGGATTCAAATATAACTGGGCAGAATGAACAACCCTTGATGTACCCACAGAGCGAGGTATATTAGCTTTGGAAAAATATAACCCACTAAATTTCAATAGCATTCAGGGTTATCCAAATCATTTCCCTCGTGAACTTAGGGAGCATGTGCCTAAATTCTATGGAAGGGAGTTTGAATCAACAATTAGGCATTCACTTTGTGATTCAATGGAGGACTATCAAATCTATGTAAAGGTTGTGGATATGAATCTTTTTGTGTGGTCTTTGAAAGATGATGTTAGTGAGTGGTTCAGTGTTCTACCCATGCAATGTATTTCATCATAGGAGGAATTCAAAATATTTTTTTATAAATCAGTTTGGTGATGGTAATGAGGATCACTCACTAATTCTTAGGCCTCCAAACACTCCAAAGAATGTTGAAAATTGGCCTGAGAAGTCTAAGTGTGTTCAAAAGGTTGAAAATACACCATGTATTTAGTCAAAATGTGAGTTAGAAGATGGAATTAATTTTAAAAAACAAATGTGTTCCCGGTATCGCAATTTGTCCTCCCTAGTGTCACGTACATTGCAATCAGCCCCAAATTGAATGTGAGAAGAATATAAGTATTGTAGATCCCATGATGTATGTTGGAGCACTATTAAACATAAGAAAATTGAAGGATAAATCACCATATTCATTATTTAAAAGGGTTTTCGTTGCTTATATGAAAATCCATGTTGGTTTTAGGCCTCGTGAGTTTGTGTATAGAGTTGTTTATGAAAATTTATATACTAGATTCAATTTCTTGGTTTGAAGCTTTGAAATGAACCAATAATGATCAAGTATGTAATTGGATGGGGACTATTGAGAGGGTTGCATATAATATTGCAAGAAGGATCATACCTTAGTGTGTTGAAATCACTTGTAACATTCCTTGTTGTGAGAAAAATGATAGCATAATATAAGATGAGAATATGTTTGAAAAAGAAGTTGCCTCTTGCATCAGCAAAATAGATGTTTGTAATCAGCATACAAACAGAACATATGTGGATCGGTATTGCAATGGTGAAGATCAAACCACAAGGTATGAGGATACAATAGATGCATGTGAAATGACACCTTGTGAATATTTTTTTATTGAAGAATTAAAAGAATGTGTAGATATTAGGTGTGATAAATCAGCTTGTAAAATGAATGATTATGGTGACAATGCTAATATATTTGACTTCCCATTAAAAATTAGTGTTGATGCCAGTGAAAATAAATTTTTGCACTATGAACTTGTGGATTCTCAACATATTTTAAGGGTTGATTAATTTTTGTATGATGCTAATTGCAATGAATGTGAACGTGAATGTTTGTCTATGGAATATGAATGCAATCATAAGTATGATCAAATGGTGTTTGTCTTAAAAATATGATTCAATGCCACGAATATTGATGGGATCACATATTCATAGTTATGAAAATGATTCATAAGATTTTGAGTAGTCTCAACAATGACTTTGATTATATGATGTTCATGATTGTTGTAAATATAAAGAATAAATGGAAATGTTGGTTTCCCATGATGAGGATACTAAAGTTCATGATATTGAGAATGATGTCAATGTTGCAGACATGTCAAATCCCTGCATGAAGTAGCTAATTGAAGAAGTTAATGGTGATGGTGATAATGGTTGTTTACTTCCTAATAGTTATCATCTTCATAAAAAAAAAGGGGGCATGCTTGTTTTGAGTGAAGAATGCATTGAAAAAGAAATTGGAAAAGATATATATGAAGTTGTGAATAATCAAATTTGTTGCTATAGTAAGCCTTCATGGTGTGCATCACTTGATAATGAAAACGTTGAAAATATTTTGGAATGGTTATCAATTGAAATTGTTAGTTATGAAGAGGATCAACATATTATTCAATTTGAATATGGTTTCACAGAAGTTCAGTTACAAATTCTTGCTAGTGACAATAAAAGTGATTGTCTAAATGATTAGTTTATTGATTGTGAACATGATTTTAATACTAAAAAGTTGCATTGTGATGCTAATCATGCTAGCTTTAAGCTAGACATTCTTGAAGGGGTTGAGGTTAAAGATAGGTCAGATCTCCATGGTGATATATTGCAAGAGTCATGCGATGAGTTGAAAAATAGATCAAATTTTATTACTAAACATGGAATATAGAATTTTGCTGACTTAAGGGATGTTGCTAACACTGATTTGAATATTGATCAAGTTGCTATGGGTAATGATGAACCTAATTTGTGTATTTTTGAGGCATATGATGATCTGATAGTGTTGAAGAGTTTATGTGAAAGTTAATGCCAACATGATGTAAAGTGATCACCAACTAGATATATAACATACTCCAAATGATAACTCAATGAGTGCTTGTGAGTTTTTCAATTTTCCTAAGTTGTAGCTAAAGTGTAAATTTGATAATTTGTAAATGTCATCAAATGCATTTGTTGATATTTTCATATCTAATGTTGAATAATTTGATAATTTTAACATCCATGATCTGTTAAAAATTAAGTGCAGTGTGATATGTTTGCCTTTCTAGTTCCAGTAGAAAGTCCTTCAATGATGTATGGTGGTGGTTTTGTTGATATGGTGCATTGCAAGAGGTGGAGTGACAAATTGAACATTTGTTTTGTATGCCTATCACATAATGATAAGATTTGTTTAGCTTGTGCTTGATTATAGAATGCAAATTAGCTGAGGTGATCTTGATAGTGCCAAGAATAATGGATGGTGAGAGATGTCAATAACAGTATTTATGACCAGGTAGATTGTAGTGGTGTCTTTAGGTCGGATTTGTGTGGGTCAACTAAGAACCAAGTGTTTGACAGAGGCAGTTTGCGGTTCTTCATTTTTGATGGCCTAGGGCCACCAAATGAAGTTTGATTTTTAGTTCAGTTTTAGTTCGATGTACAGTGGTAGAGTTGTCCAATGGAGTAGGTATCTTGTTCACATCCTATAGAAGTTTAGATCCTCACCATGCCCACAAGGGGTATGCATCCTCGAACATGAACCACTATCGGCACCTTAATTTTTTGCAAAATTCAAGTGCCTAGATCCAAATTCAGTTTGGCGACAAAAACAAAGTTTGATCCCTATTGTAATTTACCCCATAGCCCATCTTCATCGATTAAAAGTTTGCAAATCAAAATTATTCATGTAAATCCCTTTAGTAGAAAGTTTTTTGGGACATAGGGTAGTATGGTTTTCTAGTTTCATGGTCATCGGGTGAGGTCTGACACACTTTTTAATGCATTTTTTAATGTGAATGGGCTAGATTTGGTGTCTTGAAAAGTTGCAAATTTCAAACTTTTGTGGGCAACCCAATTTTTGTATTAGTGGGCAGGTCCAATTCTAGTTGCGCAATGATCTAAGTCCAAATTATTCAAAAAATAAAAAATAATTAGTCGGGGCTTTGCAAGCAAGGCCCATTTACAAAGGAGGTTGTTGAATTAAGTTTTCTATTCAAATTTTGGCAACAAATGTTTTGTTTAATTAATTATAGACCATCACAAAATTTTATGGCTCCAGGGCATCCTTTTGCCCACAATGAATTTTCACAAGTTGACTAGTAAGAAAAATTAAAAGATTTACCAATTCTCTTAAGTTTTAAATGTGATTATTTAAAACATTTGGAAACCATTTATTAATGATTATGAATCATATGACTTTGGTTGAAGGATAAACCAACAGAAAAGAATTCTCAATCTACATTGTTACAAATAGCTAAGGAGAAAATATCATTGTATTTTGATGTGCTATCTTTATTTCAAAATATTAGTCTAAGAGCTCCCTTGACCATAGGGGATGCAACTGGGAGTTTTGTTGGTTGTATGCACTTACTTCTCTTTGTTTCTATGCATAGAGGTAAAGTGATAACCTAGTTTGGAAAAATTACAGTCGTTGCCACTTGTGAAAACCACTCACAATAAAAATGAAATTGAAAATCCACTTATAGAAGACTCTTACTCCTACCTTGTAAAGTAGTTAACAGTATTTGATGATGATGAGGTAGTAGTTAACAGTATTTGATCTCTAGTTGTTGTCTACCATTGTCTAGTGATATAAGAGCAAGATGAAGTTGGTGTCGTCTTTGAGTGTTTCAAAAGAAAATTGATTCGCAATAGTTGCACTATTTCTTGTCCATTTGTTAAAATGACTTTATGTGCATATGTAAATTTCATTAAGTTTCAGGTTGAAAATAATTTTTGATAGTAGTGGACAGCTATACATAGAGTTTCTTTTCTTGCAAATCATGGGGAAACATCATAAATTCTTCAGTCTTGGTTAGTTAGGTTTAATTACCCATGGTTGTAATGATCGAAAGGGGGGAGTATCTCAATAGATAATTGCAAAACGTGAAGGATAAATATATGGTGCACTTAGAGTAGATTCATGCCAAATATTTGACAAAATGTCAAATGTGGTAATGTAATTTCTTATGATATTTCGAGAGTCAAAATATAAATAGGTAGATATTGCAAGGGTATATTATTGTTCAATATGATTGAAGCAATTGGCAGGTGTGTAGTTTTCATAAAATGAAATTTATAAAGTGCCAACTTAAATGAACTTTTACTTGGGGATGATTTCTTTCACCAAAAGAGGTAAAATACAATGAAGAGATGTGAAAGAATAAAATTAAAGATGCCATTTTAGAATAATGAAAAAATCATGTTAATCCATGAGTGTAAAACATATTGAAAAAGAGTTTTGTACATAGAAAATTAAAATATTTGATGAATGTGCAAACAAAGGGGTGTTTTTAGTTGCGAGTGGATTCAATTTCTACCCAAGCAATTATTTTCATTATTGGACGTAAATGTACAGGTTTGGAATTATTTTTAATTATTTGTAGAATTAATTTCACCTAGGAATGGTTCATTTTACTAGTTAGAGGCGGAATAATAAAATTGATTTTCACCAAAGATAAATATATTCATAGGGAACACAAGTAAGAAAGAATAAGACAAATATTTAGTTGCAAAGTTGAAGATAGATGTAGGGCAAGAAGAATGCATGAGAAGAATATCCCAAATACTACAGACTAAGGGAGAAGATAGTATCAAGTGTCTCTTTTAAGATAATTTTTAGGGATTTCTTCTCTTCTCATTATACTATAATTCCCATTCATTAGAAATGATTATGAATGTAATTTTCTAGGATAGAAGTTCTTTTTTGTACATGTGTTGTGACTTATAGTTTATGATGAAGTTTTGATTTGTAACTAAATGATAATTCATGTTTTGTTAGGTTGTCTTTTGAATGTACGTACATTCACCAAGTCTTGAAATAAAATTCATTAAGGGTCTTTTATTTCATCTTTGTAATATTTCTTGTAGTGTTTTGTTTTGTTTATTGCTTCTCTTCATGGAAGAGATTAAATGGCTATGAACAAAACACTGGGATAGTGAGTAGTGTATAAATGATTAAAAAGAATAGTTGCAACATATCCTATAATAGGGGGTATCATTGTAAGGAAATGATACTAAGAACCCCATTGGTTAAGATTTTGATTGCTAGAGTGATACATTTATTAATTATGAATTGAATATGTAGCCCTAAGAAAGCACTAATTTGGGAAGCTTGTGTCTACATGTCATTAAGAACCTTGATCTTACCCCAATTTTGATGCTTCAAAAATGGGGGTTTGGAAGATTAAGCTTCAAAATGAGGTTTTGGGAGCAAGATGAGGTTCAAAATTGCATTTTGAAACTCATTGCTTCAGAACTCACATTTTGAAGCTTGTTGTGTCTCCAAATACACATTTTTTAATTGACAAATCATTTCAATTTTATTTTTCATGTTTTTAAAGTTGTTTATATTTATTGTTTTCTCTATGCAAACAATTAAGGATTGGCTAAGATTTGAACTAGTATTGTATTAATTTTCATTTACTTTGGCATACTTTTTGGAGAACATTATCTATATTACAATACCTTTCTTGTTATCTAAGTGAATCTATTGGTACTTTCAAAATGGTTACCCCTTATGTACTATAAAGCCTAAAGTGTAGGGGAGATGGGCATTTGGTTATGTAGCATCGTAAATTGTACACCTTTATTAGTGTGTCCAAATTCACACTCTTCTAGCACCTATTTTAGTATTTGCCTTTCCTCTACGCATTATGGGACCTTTATTATAATTAGTTAATATTTAAATTAATATCAAGGGTCCTATTTCACTTTATTGCATCATCACACTCTTGTTTGGGCCCTTGATTCTAGGTGCCCTTTATCATTCTATCCTAATTTATCCTTTATCCCACCCCAATTTTAACTTTCAAGACACGTTCTACATATCTATACATTATGGTTTGAGCCACCAAGCTAGATTCGGCTTTAGAACCTCATTATCTTGCATTCTTTGAAAGTTGGAAAAATGTTGTCAGGACTAGGGCCACCTACCACCCTAGTCCCGCACTTTTTTTCCTAGATTTTGGGAGGATAATTTGGCGATCTTATCTAATTCAAATCCTACTTTGTGTAAAAATATTTCAAATCTAAGTCAGCCTAAAGTTGTTTTCGATAATGAAATCCCTATATAAGGCATCTCTCTCAATTCATTTTGATCATCTTATCTTATGCTAACATTATCATCCAATTCAAGAGCAATTCTTCTTCCTTAAGAGCAAATATGATTCAAGGAGCAACAAATTACATCAAGGAATCTTCCATTTATGTTTTATATATGATATCATGATGTACTTTATGTGATTTATCATGTTATTGCATCAACACCTGGAGGACTTGTCCTAAGAACATTACATCACCTATTGAAGGTATAATCATCTACATTCAAGCATATCAATTTCAGATCTAGCCTTGCCCTCAAAAGACAAGCTTTCCAATTCAATTCAAGTTCAATTTCAATTTTAATTAGGGTTAATTCTAAACCTCAGGTTTGACCTTAGGCAAACCCATATCCACAACCCCTTTTCCTCTCTATCTATGTGCAAGTTATTGATTCAGTAGTTGTGATCAAAGATTTCGATAGAATTGATGATGACAAATAGGTTCAGATTTTGAAGGAGCAAAAAGAAGAGGACCAAGGCGACCTACCACCATAGTCCCAAGAATTTTGCCCAATATTCTGACAATGGATCTAGTGCATCTCCCTAATCTAGGAAAGATCCCAATTGTCTAGAAGGTACAAGAGTAGGGCGACCTACCACCATTGTCTCAACAATTCATCTCAAAATTTTGGCGACAAGTTTTGATCTTCTTCTTATGCTCAAATCCTTGTTTGTCTCCTTGTTTGACATTTGTTGCATTCTATTATTTCTGTTTCACTCTGGTTATCCATTTCTTTACCCTACACTTCACAGTTTACATCTAATTTCAACTCAAAAAGGGGAGACAACTTATAGGTAAATTTAATCAATATTTCATCCATTTTCCTAATTGAATTTTGGCTAGATCTATTGAATTCCTTCCCCCTTTTGTATGTAATGATTAACTTGGTGAGATTATGATTTTATTATCTTAATTGGTGCAACCCTAATTTTACTCGATGGAGCTGGAAGACCTCATACAACATCAAGATCTTGGTACAGACGCAATCCTAAAATTTGGACTTGGTTTTCAAGGACCAAAGCGTTGAGGCACCCCTGTCCTAGGACCAAGGTGTTGGGGTGCCCTGGTCCTCAAGATTTTGTAGTAGTTTTTAGTGGTGGATTCTAGATAGTCTCAAGTTCTAGATTTTCTGACAACAACTCATACTTAGAAGACCAATGCATTCCAGTGCCTTGATCCTGCCAGATCAGCATCATATTTTAGTCACAAGTGCACAATCAGATTCCCTGCCCATTTTTGTGTTTGTTACAATGTTTATGATTATTTGTTAGTCATTTAAAATAACTTAAGTGTTTAATTTCTTCATATCTTAGTCATAGTTTGCATTACTTCAACATATCTTCATAGTTCATTCACTTTCCATGGTAGCAAAGGAATAGAAACCCTAGAAGTATCATTTCACTCTCTTCCATAAGATTTTATCAAATACAATCACCCCTCTAGGTGATTTTGTATTCCAATGTTAGTATGAAAGTAGATCTTGGTCTTACGTCCTACCCAATTTTATTTTCATACGATAAAATTTAATCTCCTAATTGTTGGCCAAATCCTATTGTAGTTACGAGCATAAAAAGGTGGCTTACTTCTATTATTTAGTGATCTATTAATTTATGAACCAACAAGATAGTCTTTCACAGTGGTTTTCAATGTCACGTGGAGCTCTTGGATTCTATCTTTAGATTGCATTGAGAGTTTGACATATTTGATTCTAATGACAAAGTATGTGCAATTGTGTCTTCTTGGTTTGGAGATTGTGGTTTGACTCTTCCCTTTGGGAGCTTTTGATGTCGAGCTTTTTACTATGTAGGGGCCACATATGATCTTCAGTTAGGAGATGGTTATCATGATGCCTAGAGAGTTTATTTACATGGTTCGATGAGAGATTTGGTAGTGATTTGGATTCATCATTTGATGATGGATGACTATCTTCATGTGCTCAAAGATATTGATACTTGGTTTAGAGTATATTTTTGTATTATGTACTCTTGATTCCAAATCAAAGTGTTGGCATGATGTAGGTTATCTTGAAGACAATGATATGCTCTTTGGAGCATATGATCTTCCTTTAAGGATATGTTAAATCATGATGTCATGATACATTCATGGTCTTATCTTTAAAAGATTGACAATAGTCTTGTTGGTTCTATTTGGTTTTGAATATTAACCATTTGCTTGGAGCTTCATGATTTTGCATGGTTGCATTTGAAGTTGGCATGAAGTGGTTGGCAGATGCTCATGGAGACATGAGTTTTGGGTTCAGCTAAGAGATCTCATTTATTTGGGATCATGTGTTGAGATGGTTACTCTTTGATGGGGATTTCAACAAAAAGACTAAGGAGCCTACATTTAATTACGTATGCAAACTCATAATGGACATGAAGAGAAAACTATCTTTATTGTAAGCTTTCATTGCTCGATATTTTATGCACAAGAAAATCTTGTTTCTCACTCTTGGTCTATTCACAGGGGAATGATCTAAGAGGTATTGCCCATATATTTATCAAATGCATCCTTTATTTTGTTTCTTGTCTTCTCATGTGAGTTGGTCCTTAATATAACAATTTTAAGCTCTAAATTGTGGAATCAACCTGCAAGAGGAGAAAACAACAAATAAGCACACACATGAAATATTATGTTAGAGTTAGAAATCCCAAATAGAAACTAAACTAGCTTCAAAATCAAGAACTCCAAGTGTGTCTCATGTTCCTCTATCTCCAAGGATCCTTCAAATCAAGGTGGCTCTCAACTTGGAAGAGCACTTGATCTCTGGGATGACTACCTAAAGAATGAGAGATATTTATGATTCTAAGATCTAAATGGAATGCAACTAAGATCTTAAGGATATGCTAAATGGATATGAAACTATATATGCTACCAAGATGACAAGATTAGTATGAGATTAAGCTAGCATGAGAATGTTATGAAGATGAGATTGATCTAGCATGGAAAAGAAACTAGCATGATAATATACTAAAAAATAATGAAATATATGTTATAATGCAACTAAGATGATCTAAAAATGCTAAGAGAAGACAATGGAGCTCCTTAGTAACCTGCACAAAACAATTTAGCTATAGATTGGATGCAAATAAAGATGGATATTGGGATCCTTTGATATGAGACAAGGGCTCATCTTGTAGAGTTTAAGGTCTAGGAATGGATGGCCAAGATTGATTACCAATCAAGGTTCAAGATTGAAGGAGGAATGTGGTCCCAAGTTGGAAGGCTTAGCCTTGAGACAAATGTCACAAGGGGTAGAGGGTGAGGATCAATGTGGTCCCACATGTGTGGTCCCAGATTTGCAAGCTTAGCCTTATGACAAGTGGGAGAAGGTGAGGATCAATGTGGTCCCATAGGTGTGGTCCCAAATTTTCAAGCTTGGCCTTACGACAAGTGTCACAAGGGAGAGGGGTGAAAAGTCAATGTGGTCCCACATGTGTGGTCCCACCTTGGGAAAAGGGGGATATGTGCTCACACATGCGTGAGCAACCTTGGGAAGCCCAAGTGGATTAATTAGGATAATGAGGATATTAGATAGGTTCTATAAGGATATTAAGATGCTAATTATAAATGTAGGATTTTGTAAGTGGGGGGCAATAATAGGTATTTTTAGATAAATAAAAGGTTTATTTTAGCCAATTAGGTGCAACTTGCATTTGTAGGATTTTGCAAGTGGGGGGGTTATTTACAAATAAATAATGATTTATTTAAATGCAAGGCGATTTTTAATTAAATGTAAATTTAATTAAAAGGGAAAAGGATATTAATTAAATAAATAAGATTTATTCAATTAAGTGGGTAAAGGGTACTTAATCAAACCTTAGTTTAATTAGTGGGTTAGATTAGAAGAAAGGGTAATTAATCAAATCTGTAATTTGATTAATAAGTCAATTAGTAGAATAGGGATATTAATTAAACCTTAGTCTAATAAATAGGCGATTAACTGATGATTAAATGAATAAAATCAATTTAATTAGTTGTGCCATTTTTAGGTGTCTATAACAATTATAAGGAATTGTTGAGAAGAAGATATGTGATTTTATGGATTTTCATTGTTCTCTTTGTTTTTTGGTCTTTAGTTGTTGATTTAATTTTGAGGACTTATTTAAAGATGTACAAGAAATGGTATGTGGATTTGGGTATTGTTCCTTCTATTGTGAGAATGGTTGATTTGTTTGATCTACCTTTCGTATGAGAGGTTTACATATATCGCCACCATTTTTCATTTGATTTGAATGTTAGGTGGTGATATCATTTCAATATGGGAATGGTGAAGGAGATCTTAGATTACATGAATTGGTACATGTTAGTGTGGAACAAGGATATGGTTTGATATGTATGTTCTCTCTTTGGTCTTTTTATTCTTCCTAGATGTTTGTATTCACATGTTTGAGTGTGGATAAATTGGGAGAGTTATAAAGACTAGTGGTGAGAGAGGTATTGCAATATATTTGTTTGTATCATGTGCATATCATTGTATGTTTACTTGACACTATGTAATAGAGGAATTCACCACATCCTTTATGTGAAGTACTATATAGATAGACTTGGTATGCTTTTATCTATTTTCATATTTGACATTACTCATGTCGTGGGATTTTCTATATGTATGTCTATTTATTCTCTTTGATATATTGGTTTGATTATTACTGATATGATGATGAGTTTTCATGTTTTATTGGATTAGGATCTATGTGGTATGAAATTACATAGGTTATTCACTCATTTAGTTGTAACGAGATGGATTAGATATGGACTATTTATATCCATGAGAGTGCTTTGGTGTTAATGTAGACTTTGTTAGTTGGCCTTGTCTATGGTCATTTGTATATTGATATGTTTCATTAAGATAGGAGGATAGATATATAAAAACTTGATTATAGTTTAGACTTGATATGCTGATGGCATGAAGTTCTATTTATGACGGTATACCCTTGTTTGAGGTATGGTTACCTTGAATGAATTGCAATTCATTGTGGTTGCTATTCCAAGTGGTATGAATAAAAAAATTACCTAGAGCCTTTATTATAGTTTGAGTATGATGTTTATGCTCATGTAAATATTGGTGCAAGTTTCAATGATAGTTGATATGGTTCACTTTCATATATTATTTTTTCTTCCATAGGTGGCATGTTGGAAGATGTGAGGAGTTTTTTGCTTGATGGTGGTTATCATGGTTGTTTTTTTAGGTATCTTGTTGGAGCATGAGAGCATGGTAAAGATTCAAATGTTACATGGATGGCTAAGGGATGTTTTCCCCTTGTTCGTGATTCCTATGGGTGTATTTACATTGTATGATGTAAAGTGGGAAAATGTTAGGATTAAGGTGTCATCTACGTTGTAAATCCTATTATATGGCTCTATCATCCTTGGAAAGTATCCTAAGACACTTAAGGTGTATTAGGAAAATAATATTTATTCCCACTATTGTTTGTAAAGCATTCCTAAGGGGTTACGGGTTCCAGTAGCAACAATTAAAGTGGGTTGTGAAAAACAAATTATTATTATTTTCCCCACACATGGATGCCTATAATGGGATTATTAATGTCATGGGAAGTGAAAAAACGAGTGGCCTTTGGGCTTCTCTAAGTGGGTGTTTTGAAGAAGTAATAAGTGTCTCTTGGTATTCTATTATTTATTGTATTATATGTAATGTTTATCTTCCATTTCGGGCACCCAAGTTAGAGGGGAAGCATTGGAGACCAAGCACATGTCATTTCCAATTATTAAGGAGGAAATCCAAGAGGTTGGGTCATTTGGAATGAAAATCCTTATTTAGACACCTTGTATGGTGATTTTGGAGCTCTTGTCATTCTTAAACAACTCCTTGGACATAGAATTAGTGAGGAATAATTGAATGTAAAATTACTCTGTAGGAACAAGGATATGGGAGGCATAAGGAGGTTGTTCCTAGGTACAAAACTTCTACCATGTTCAATACAAGGAGGATATTCAAAGTGAATGTATTTTGATCACATTATTTGTTGATAATGCATTATTAGCCTCTCTTTTTTATGGAGTTTTTTCCTACAAGGGTTTCTCAACATAGATCCTATGTTAGGTGATTAGATCTTATGTTGATGATTTGTGCCTCTTTGTTGCTATCTTATGGTGATGTTATTCATTATTTATTTTTGTTGCAAGCTCACATAAGGCAATGCTAATAAGCATGTCCTATAGGTTGTTTCTTGCAATCATAAAGAAATGGGATCTAAGCATGGTTATTCCACATTATGAAAATAATTCAAATTTACAAATAAGTTTTAGATTTTCAAGTTGTAGTAGTCCAGACATTGTATCTCATCCTTTGACTCAAGATTATTTAGATAGGGATTGAATTTTATAACCTTTGATATTGAACCGGTATATTTCTCAACAATAAATTCATTTGTGTTTCCAATTGTAGGCATTCCAAAATAAATTTTGACATATATGCCTAGAAAATACAAGACATCTTGTAGAGATAGATTGGGCATGACCATGAAGAGATCATAAATTGTGTAGAATGACACATAATGTATGGGGAGAGTGTACACCTATTAAAAATATAGGAAGAATGGTTTGAGGTAACTATAATTTTAATAAGTATAAATACTTAATCAAAATTATAGATAATGTAATTATAAATTAATAAAATAGATAATTTATTAATATTGAATATAAGTATAATGCTCGACTATTAAATTTTGAGGGATCCAAATTATATGAAGAAATGAAATAGGTGAAAAAATATTTGATCAAACAAGAAACGATGACATAGTGAACTCGCACAATTATCACATACAACAATTATGGATGGCAAATATAGATTGACAACTTGTTCTTTCTGTTGGCAATTTGGAGGAATTGATTATGTGTTGCATTGATGTTTTGTCATTGATGGCAACATCGGCTGTTTTGGTTGTTTACCAGTTTTCAATTGGTTCCCATAGAGTGGTTGAATTATGATATTGATCTAGTATGCTCCGGTATGCTTTGGTTTGTGGAATTGTTTTGGATCTGTCATTCATGCTATTCAGATGTGTATCACGATCAGTTGGTTCGGGATTTGATGACTCAAGAGCTATCATTTGTTCTAGTAGGCCTTCTAGTTACCAGTAAGGGTTTTACTTGCAGAGCTTTGTTGAAGATCTTTTGATGCAAGTGATAAGTGGTGTTGGTGTGGTTTCTAGATGGTTCTCAGGATTCTATTGGTTATCTTATTTGTGTTCCAGTTCACCAATGGTGTTGGATTTGGTTTATGGCGACCTATTTTGGGTCTGGTGCTATCTAGGTTATGGACCGGTTTATGTAACGTGTTGGAGGATGTTCCTGATGCATTACTAGCAGGATTTAATGATTGGTTTACATTGTTTTTAGCCTAAGATGACTTGGTTGATCATTGAATTGTGGGTTTATATTATGAATTTTTTGTATTATCTTTTAGGTGCCTGACCTAATTGTTTAGGTCCTGAGTTGGTATAAATATGATGTAAGATCTCTTTGTAGATCATGGGCATATGGGATTATTTGTGTGAGAATAACATTGTAATCATATGTAGAAGGTTTGGTCGATCATAGGTGATCAAATTGGGTTGGTAAGAGAGGTTTAAGGCCTCTAGTACTGAGCTTAACTAGAACTATACACAAGCATAGGAGATGTTATCTTTGTAATTCACTCTTCATTCCAGATTGTAGTCCGGATTTATTTTATAGTCAGTGAGGCTCCTTTTTGTGATGATCAGTGCACTCTAGGTTGTTGGCCTTCCTGCATGTGCAAACCCCTCATATTGCAATCACATACTTACTACAGAAGTATTATCTGACCGTTGGTAGGCTTCCCACTGTGGTTTTTCCCTTTATCGGGTTTTCCACGTACAAATCTTGGTGTCATGTGTTCTGGATGAATGGTAACTGTTATGTGATTCATGTTTATGTTTAATTGCTATATCAGTTATTCTCATATTTGGTTTATGTATTCTGGTATTGAGGTTTTGAATGCTTAAAGTTCTATAATCCGGTGACAACTGATTCACCCCCCCCCCTCTTAGTTGTCCTATGGTTATCTAAGTTGTCTAACAATTGGTATTAGAGCTTGGTCCTCTTTGCAGAAGCTTAACCGCTTGAGGAATATCCTATGGCATCTAGCAGTTCAAGTTCATCAAGTTCATCTGATGTTGTTTTCCAAAGAGAAATTCCTAGGCTTGATGGAACAAATTACAGAGTATGGAAGATTCAAATGGAGACTCATCTGAGATGTCTTGGAAAAAATATTTGGGAGATCAATGAGAATGGCTATACACATCATAATCCAGCATCTGGCAATCCTCCTCCAGCAGGATTGGATAAGGACATTGAAAATGATTGTAGAGCTAGAGAAGCCCTTTTGTGTGCACTTTTTATCAGCAAATAATGGGACTAACCAACAAATCAACTGCAAAGGCTATATGCGACAAATTGGAGACTCTAAATGAAGGTGACCCTACTATTAAAATTGCTAAACTTGATGGTTATCGGGTAAGGTATGAGAACCTGAAGATGGAAGGAGATGAAAGGATTACTGCTTTCATGGAGAGAGTTAATGAGATTATTTTGGGAATTTAATGGTGTGGTGGATCTCTAGGCGAAGATGAAATAGTTTCTAAAGTACTGAGAGATTTGCCATCGGCATATAAGATGAAGGCTACTGCAATTAATGAGTTGAGAACTGTGGCAAACACCTTTGTTAATAGGGATACCTTGGTTGGGAAGTTATATGCTTTTGAGCTTGAGGAATTTGGACCTTTGGGAGCTGTAAAATCTTAACCTACTTTTCATGCATCTACATCATCTATCGACAAGAATGATTGGAAAGCTTTAAATGCGAAGGAACTAGAGGATATGAAGAAATAAGATGAAGAGTTTGAGAAAACTCAAGGCTTATTTGCTAAAAGAGTACCTAAAGGACCCGCCCGAAGTAAGTATGAAGGAAAATCACCTTTTAAATGCTTTGCATGTAATAAGATAGGTCATTTTGCATCTAGATGTCCTAAAAGGAATTCAAGATTTGAAGAAAGAGCTAGAAGATCTTTTAGGCCTAAGCATGATTATCAAAACAAGCATAAGTACAGGAGAAACAAAGATAAATCATGTTACTATGTGGATGAGGAAGGTGTGACTGATTCTGATGATGAACCAGTACAAGATTCAGCTAGTGGATCCAGCAATGGAAAGGAATGGGTATTCTTAGCTATCAAGGAAGATGATCTGGTACCTGAACAGAAGGCCCTTGCTGCTAAAATTGAAGACAATGATGAATGGGTAATTTACAGTGGATGTTCATATCATAAGACTGGAGATAAAAGGAAGTTCTTATCTATGGAAGAATTTGATGGTCTGGTTATATTTGGAGATAACAAAGCATGCATGATCAAGGGAAGATGAACAATATCATTGGATGGTAAGCATAACACTGATAATGTCTATTATGTTGAAGGTTTAAGGCATAATCTTTTGAGTGTAGGACAATTGGTGGATAAGGGATTTAAGTTACAATTCAAGGATGGAAAATGCAAGATTATCAATAGATCTGGATTGGAGATTGCAACTGGTACACGGACTAAAGGTAATATCTTTCATTTGAACTTCGGTGAGAAGACATGTTTGATTGCACAAATTGATGAGAGTTGTCTATGGCATAAGAGGTTGTGTCATGTGAATTTTGATTGCATTGTGAAGATCAGTTCTACTAAGGAAGTTAGAAATATACCTAAGATTGTAAAGCCCTATAATCCGATATGTAAGGAATGTCAAATGGGAGAGCAAGTAAGAACTTATTTTAAGAGTATACAAGACAAATCTAATGATGTTCTTGATCTTATTCATACTGATTTGTGTGGTCCTGGTAGAATCAAAAGTTTTCAAGGTAATAGATATTTCATGTTAATCATTGATGACTATTCAAGAATGATGTGGATTACTTTTCTAAGGGAGAAGTCTGAAGCATTTGAAAAGTTTAAAATCTTTAAAGCCAAAGTTGATATAGAGACAGGATTGAAGATTAAATTCTTAAGGTCGGATCAAGGTGGAGAATTCATATCTAGTGAATTTAACAGCTATTGTGAGAAGAATGGGATAAGGAGACAGTTGTCTACACCCTAGACACCTCAGCAAAATGGAGTTGTGGAAAGGAAGAAAAAAACTATCTTGGATGCAGCTAGAACTATAATGATGGAAGCTAATCTGCCTCATGTCTACTAGAGAGAAGTTGTAAGCACGACGGTATACACATTCAATAGAGTTCATATCAAAGGAGATACTGGTAAGACACCTTATGAGTTATGGTTTGGTCATACACCGATAGTCAAGTATTTTAGAATCTTTGATAGTAAATGCTATATCAAAAGAGATGATTCCATTGGAAAGTTTTATCCTAGATGTGATGAAGGAATATTTATTGGTTATTCTAATGAAAGCAAAGCATATAGATGTTATAACAAAAGATTGCAGAGAATTGTGGAGATCACAAATGTCAAAGTGGATGAGCAAAACAAAAGTCAAATCAGAACTTATGAGAGAGAACCGATAGTGGAAATGATCATAACTAAATCGTAAAACCTACACTGGAATAGAATGTTGAACCAGTTACTCCAGTAATATCAAAAAATTCAACAGTAACTGAAGATCAAGAGAGAGGAACAGAAAATCAGAAGACTCCTAGGTATGTAAGGTTGAATCATTCAGAAGATTGGATCATTAGAGATAAAAACAAAGGAGTGATGACAAGAAGAAGGTTGGCAGCTGATGATGTATGTTTTATTTCTCAAGTTGAACCGGCATCAATAATTGAAGCTTGTAAAGATGAATGTTGAATGAAAGTTATGGAAGAAGAATTAGATTAGATAGAAAAGAATAACACATGGACTTTAGTTCCCCGGCCTAAAAATAAGAACGTTATTGGAACTAAATGGGTTTGTTAGGAATAAACTAAATGAAGATGGACAAGTTGTGAGGAATAAAGCTAGATTGGTTTGTAAAGGATATTCTCAGAAGGAAGGAATTGATTATGATGAAACCTTTGCACCGGTAGCTAGGATTGAAGTTGTGAGATTATTTCTTGCTTATGCTGCATATAAGAACTACAAGGTTTATCAGACGAATGTTAAGTGTGCATTTTTGAATGAAGATCTTGAGGAGGGAATTTATATTGAGCAAGCTGATGTATTTTCACTTTCAGATGACAAAAACATGGTTTGCAGGTTAAAGAAAGCTTTATATGGATTGAAACAAGCTCCTAGAGCTTGGTATGCAAGACTGGATAAATATCTTTTGAAGCTTGATTTCACTAAAGATTCAAATTGGGCTGGAGATGTTGATGACTAGAAGACCACATCCAGTGGAGCTTTCTTTCTTGGAAAGAAACTTGTTTCATGGATCAACAAGAAGCAGTCATGCACCTCTTTATCTACTGATGAATTCGAGTATGTTGTTGCTGCTACTAACTATACACAAGTTCTATGGATGAAGCAAATAAGGTGGATTGTAATGAACCAGTAGTTATTCACTATGATAACTCTGCTGCTATTAATGTATCAAAGAATCTGGTATTTCATTCTAAGACAAAGCACATATCTATCAAGTATAACTTTTTTAAGGAGAAGGTGGAAGCAAATGAAGCCAGACCGTTTTATGTGAACACTAAAGAGCATATTGCAGACATCTTCACTAAACCTTTGCATAAGGAATCATTTGAGTACTTCAGAGACAGATTGGGGGTTTCTGCCCCTCCAGTAGAGACCTGAGTGATGCTGATTGGAATTAGTTTGGTATGCACAAATTGATTTGGTGGTGCTACTATACTCAGGGGGAGTAGTTAGCTATAAGAATCAAAGGAATTATGATTTTTCTTTGATATTCATGTCATACTTTTGGCATTGATGTCAAAGGGGGAGAGATATATGTGAAAAACAGAGCTTAACAAAATATCAGTCAAAGGGGGAGAGATCAAAGCTTCATTGCTATATCACTTTGTGGGAGATTGTTGGTTGTCTTCCATTAGGGGAGACTTGTTTGGCATTGCTTAGCACTTGGATGTTTTTCACATCTAGTGTTGACATCAATGCCAAAGGGGGAGATTGTTGGAAATTTGGAGGAATTGATTATGTGTTGCATTGATGTTTTTTCATTGATGGCAACACTGGCTGTTTTGGTTGTTTATCAGTTTCTAGTTGGTTCCGGTAGAGTGGCTGGATTATGATATTGATCCGGTATGCTTTGGTTTGTGGAATTGTTTTGGATCTATCATTCATGTTATTCAAATGTGTATCACAATCAGTCAGTTCAAGATTTGATGACTCGGGAACTATCATTTGTTCTAGTAAGCCTTCTGGTTACCGGTAAGGGTTTTACTGGTAGAGCTTTGTTGAAGATCTTTTGATGCACATGATAAGTGGTGTTGGTGCAGCTTCTAGATGGTTCTCAGGATGTTGTTGGTTATCTTATTCATGTTCCAATTCATCGGTGGTGTTGGATTTGGTTTATGGTGACCTATTTTGGGTTTAGTGTTATCTAGGTTATGGACCGGTTTATGTAACGTGCTGGAGGATGTTCTTGATGCATTATCGATGAGATTTAATGATTGGTTTACATTGTTTTTGGCTTAAGCCAACTTGGTTGATCATAGGATTGTGGGTTTATATTATGAATTTATTGTATTATCTTTTAGGTGACCGACCTAATTGTTTAGGTCCTAGGTTGGTATAAATATGATGTAAGATCTCTTTGTAGATCATGGGCATATGGGATCAAGGTTATGGGATTATCTATGTGTGAATAATATTGTAATCATATGCAGAAGGTTTGGTCGATCATAGGTGATTGAATTGGGTTGATAAGAGAGTTTTAAGGCCTCTGGTGCTGAGCTTAACCGAAACTATAATCAGGCATAGGAGATGTTATCTTTGCAGTTCACTCTTCATTCCGGATTGTAGTATAGATTTATTTTGTAGTCAATGAGGCTCCTTTTTGTGATGATCAGTGTGCTCTAGGTTGTTGGCCTTCCTGCATGTGCAAGCTCCTTATATTGTAATCACATATTTACTACAAAAGTATTATCTAACCATGGGTAGGCTTCCCACCATGGTTTTTCCCTTTACCAAGTTTTCCATGTACAAATCTTGGTGTCATGTGTTCTGGATGAATGGTAATTGTTATGTGATTTATGTTTATGTTTAATTTCTATATCAGTTATTTTGGCATTTGGTTTATGCATTGTGGTATTGAGTTTATGTGTTTCGGTAATAAGGTTTTGAATGCTTAAAGTTCTATAATCTGGTGACAACTGATTCACCACCACCCCCCCCTCTCAGTTGTCCTCTGGTTATCTAGGTTGTCTAACACTTTCCAAATATGTTGTAATAAAATATGCAACAAAAGAATATAAAAAGCTCATAAACGTAGCACCAGATGATGAATTTTATAATCATTGAAAACATTGATGATTTAGTTATAAGATCACACAAAAGGCTTCAAACTGAGATAGTTATAAACAGAGACATTAGAAATCAAGAAACATGCCACATGTTATTAGAACTTCCATTGGTAGAGATTAGTAGAACATTTGTCAATATAAATGTATCATATGAGGTTTCAAACTTATACCTATTAGTTGTAGACACATAAATCTATCCACTAAATTAAATAAATATTTGATATTTACTTGATACACTAATATTCCTCTATTAATTAAAATCACATTTAATTCATTCATTCAATCCCCATTCTGCTATTTTAATTAAATAAATTACATAAATTTATTTAAATTAAAAATCTCTATCTATAACCCAATTATTAAATAAATCTAATTTATTTAATTTCCCTCATTCCTCTCATTTAAATAAATCAACATTTATTTAAAAACACAAATCAAATTCACCTTTTTAATAAATGTTTATTTAAATCTCTAAATCTCACCCCACTTGCATTCTCCTACACATGCAAGTAGCGCTAATAAATAGATTTTATTTCTAAATAAAATCCTATTTTCTCTCACCCACCAAACCCCCTTCTAGACTCTTCTAAACCCTTCTAATTAGCCTAATTCATCTCCTAGTTATTGTCACATTCCTAAGAAAAGAGAAGTCACTTCTCAAAGCCTCCAAAGTCTTTGAAATGCATTAAAGGCCTTATGTCCTCAACAAGTTAACCCCCAAAGTCTTCCAAACCATTTATGGCTCTTACATAACCATTAATTGTTAACTCAACTTGCCCACATGGTTAGAGGCTTTCCCTCTAACTCAACCCTCATTTAACTCATGGGTCTCTTCAAGCATTCATTGCTTTGATCATGGTTATCTCCATTAACTCTTGCACAAGAGTTTATCCATTGGATAAAAGCTTTATCCTCTAACTCAAGCCTAACCAAACCCTCCTAGGGTAACCTTCATGTCATCTCAAGCATTTAATGCTTCTTCCCTCTCCTCTCAAGCCATCTCATGTTGACACTTGTCATCATGGGATTGGGTTGAAAGCCATCACATGGATCACAAACCCATCAATCCTAGCCCTTCACAAGCCCACTCAATCTTGACCATCCATTGCCCTATTTCCCCTATAAATAGAGCTCTTATTCTTCATTTTCAGAATCAAAAGTCTTTTGTGCATCAAACTTATAGTCATTTTAGAGAGAGCATTAAGATGCATTTGCATTGTTATACTAAGATTCACATAGACTAATTAGGTGCTTTCTCATAGTAAATAATTTACACTTGCATAAGAATTTATTTTCATTTTTACAACCATCTTGAATCTTCCTATGACATCCATGGATAGTGCTAAAAGTTGAGAGCTACACTCATGTGGGACTTGGAGAGGAGAGGAACAAGGGAGGAACATCTATGAGAATTTTGGGGAGCATCTTGAGGGGTTTTCTTTGCCTTTTTCGTTTATGTATGCTCTTTATTGTGTGCTTTATATATTTCTTGATATGCATCTTAAGGTTTTTAAGTTCATTTGTATTTCATTTTGGTTGTAACTAATCTACTAACATTTGAACTTGTGTTTTATGCCTTGTGCCCCTTTTGACGTGCATCATTAGTATTTGAGAGAACAATGGAGAACAGACAAAATATTTTGTTCATGGATATTAAATTAGGTATTTTTTATGTAATTTTTCATATTGATTATTGTGTCTAGATCGTGGATACATAATCCTAAACAAAAAATACATAACAAATATAAGACAAGACAAAGAGAAAGTATTGTCATACTTTTTCCTAGGCTTGTATCCATTCCTCGACATGAGTTAGATAAATGGATTGACTTTTTTTTATTTGAGTTATTGCTACATACAAATCATTTTGTGACATATGAAGATATTTTGGTCATGACAATGACTATATAATAGAAAAGTGAGAGTTATTCAATTATAATCATTGGCATGTGGAACAAACAATTATTATTAAATGTTGAAAATACTAGTGATATTGAAGTTGAGGATAACAAAGCTATTTAAGTAGATATTACAAAGCATGAATAGAAAATTATATATAGACTATATCATGGTTAGAATATGCAAATTTCTAAAGTAGATATGTCGAGGAGAAGAGACATTGATAGACAGACATACTAGTCTAATGAATATTTTGCACCTAAAGAGTACACAAGTAAAGCAATAAATTTCACAAGGAGCATGAGAGATCATGGGTCTCATACATGATGATATACCATAATGTATTAACTACAAAACCCTTAGTGATAAACAAAAAAAGGTATTCAATATAATTATGTCACGCTATCATAAGAATCAAAATGCATTGTCATCACTCGTGATAATTCAAAGAACAAATAAACTAGGAAAGTCACATTTGATTGGTGCCATTATTTAAACTCTCGATAATGCAATGATACCATGTCATTCTCCCCTTCTATTTCTTGCACCAACTAGAGTTGCAACATTCAATATAAGATCTTCCATAGTTTATTCAAAATCAAGAGTGCTAATAAGAGATATTTCTTGACTAGGAAGAAGAATACTAAAAAAGTTTTCAGTAAGATATAATACATATCAAATACATTCTGATTAATGAAATAAGTTTCATTGGTCAAAACTTGTCAGAGAACATAGATTGTCAACTTCGACAAGCATTCTCATAAAGTGCAAATGTAAGCTTTGCAAATATGTACCTAAATTATCTTGATTAATAAAAAGAACTATTTATATTCTAATACACGCAATTCATATGTTTAAGTTTCTACAATTTAATAGTATATAATTTTGAAAATAATTGCTATTAATTATCTTTTAGCTATATCTATGATTTTGGTTGGAGATTTGGGCCAATTGCCTCCAATTAATGATAGATTAGTATATGATAGCCATGGACATGGGCTAAGTTATCGTGGGAAGAAATTAAAATTATAGCTATTTTACATATATTCATACAAGATGAAAAACGTCTAGCAACAAATATTTCCTCAACTTCTAATGAATCTAAGAGATGCAAACCCAATAATTAATGATTGGAAGTTGCTTATGACAATAACCATTATTAGTATAGATACAACAAGCAACGAGGAATTTTACAATGGTGTTTATTTTTTATCCACAAATGGTGATATTTATAATCATAACAAGGAAAGGTTATATTCATTGTTACATCCTATTGCACAAAGTGTTGCAACAAAAGTGAGAAGTGTTAATGTAGCTAAAGGATGTCCAAATGATGAGCTTGATGTGGAATTATTGACCAATAAAAATGTAAGGGTAATGTTGACTTCAAATATTTGGATATACAAACATGATTAATGATAAGAGATTTCCAAGTACAATATTTTTGTTGATGTTGAATGTGGAGTGCAGTGGCTAGTTATTTACATTTTTTATTTGCAAGTTTTAGTGTAATTTATTAGTAATCAAATGTATCATCATTATGGAAGGTCACAATTATCAATTGATTTTTCAATTGAATAATGGTTGATTGCAAATGCAATGTAATACTAAGATAAAATATGTAATTATTAAAAAAATTATAACAATATTATTTAAAATTATTGCATACTATAGAAATAATCTTTAATAAACTGTTATATATTGGAGATTATTAAATAAAACCATTAAAGATTTATAAAAATTATAACTAGAATATTTTAACTATAGAATTTTTTATTTTTTTTCACACATCAATATATTATTTGGCAAAGAATTAATAACATGAAGATAGAAAACTATCCAAAATAAGGTAAATAATAGTCTTACAATATCATTGCTTAATCAATAATCCATATTAATATATTTGTAGCACAAACTATAATTTAATATAACTATTTCAAAAGCTCAAAATTAGTTAATACATTTGATATGTTACAACAAATATTTGTTATTTTTATATAATAATAAAACATTTATATTAATTCGTTTTAATATATTTAATTTGTATTTACAATATTTTTCATTCTCATGTTTGATTTCAGTAATTAAATTGATAAAAAAAACTCGTGGTAAACTAAAAAATATCTTTAAAAAATAAAAATGAATAGTTTTATCTGAAAAATCTCAAATAATTGCTACTCTAAAATTTTCTAAGAAAACTATTTTAAAATGAACACGGGATTCTACAACATACTAATTGATGTTGATAGAAATGGGTACAAGTCACAAACAAAGTTCAACATTAGTATGTTAGCTCCGACCAAAAACCATAACCAAATGAACTAAAAACCATTTCAAAACATATCAAAAGAGATTTTAAAAACATGAAAGAAGCTTTAACAAAGAAAGAAAGGTGAAGAGCCTTCCTAAGGTGCATCCATGATGCCTTGTGATGCTTCTCCCTTGTTTCCCCCCTCTCCAAGTTCCAAATGAATGAAGCTCTCAGCTTTTAGCACTATCCATGGATGTCATATGGAGATTCAAGATAGTTGGAAATGATAAACAAATGTTATGCAAATGCAAATAATGATGCTATGAAAAAGCTCTAGTTATCTATGTAAGCTTCACTATAATAACAATGCTCTAATGCTTCCCTCCTTTGTTTGAGGAGAAGGGTTCTATTTATAGGAAAAATAGAAGATTGAATGGTCAAGATTGATCTAGTTTGTGGAGGGCCAAGATTGCATGATTCATGATCCATGTGATGGTTTTCAACCCAATCCCATGATGACAAGTATTAGCATGAGATGCCTTGAGAGGAGAGGGAATGAGCATTTAATGCTTCAGAAGACATGAGGGTAACATCATGTGGTTATTAGATAAAGCTTTTATCCAAGGGTAAGGTTATTATCCAATGGGTAAACTCTCGTGCAAAGTTTACCCATGGTTAAGCCTTGACTAAAGGGTCAAGACCCATGTGGGTTGGAGTGTTGAAGAAAGAAAGTATTTATGACTCTGTAAGAGTCTTAAATGGGTGAGCTGATGGGTTGAGGGTTAATCCTAGATTAGGATTGTGAAAATGATTAGAATAGGGGTTAGACTAAATTCGAAGGGGTTAGAAGAATCTAGAAAGGGATTAGAAGAATCTAGAAAAATCTAGAAAGAGGAGGGTGTGGATAAATAGGATTTGTTTAAATAAAAATCTATCTAAATGTGCAACTTGCATTTGTAGGAGAATGCAAGTCGATGAGTCATTTTTAAATAAATATTGATTTATTTAAAAAGGGGATTTGATTTTTAAATAAATATTGATTTATGATTTTTAAATAAATGTTAAATTTATTTAAATACGAGAAAAGGGGTGAATATTAAATAAATTAGATTTATTTAATAACTTGGACTATAATTAGTAATTAAATAAATTGATGAATTTTATTTAACTAAAATAGCAGAATAGGCTAAGGTGAATTAATTAAATGTCCATTTAACTAATAGAGGAATATTAGTCATTAAATAAATATTTAATATTCATTTAATTAGTAGACAAATTTATTTGTCTACACTAACAATACTAAATTGAAAAAGCTAGAGGTGTATGAAATGGAGAATTGGAAATAGACAACTCCTCTAATAGAATTCAGACTAGACTTTACCAACATGAATACAACTCTTCTAATAGATTTCAGATTAGATTTGAGCAACATGAATATATAAAATGCTTTTCTAGTTCTCTTAGTTTAGTGTTTTGTTGGGTAAATTGCCAAAACAATTTTCTACATCTAAAGCAAGGAGCATCAACACAACCAATATTTTCTTCTTTATGACAATTCATGTTCATGCTGCTTGTTCATAAAATTGAAATGTCCACCATAACTTGATGTAGAGGGTATCAGGTAAAATAAAGAATTTAAACTACAAGTTTCAAAAACAAAGTATATATATATTTTTTTGTCATTTGTTTTAAATAATGTTATTTTGACAAGGTAAGTTCAAATTTAGTCAAACTAATTGGAGGATAATTTGGAGTTAAAAAACATGTTTTAGTTGTCTTTGGTAGTACATTCTCCTTGTTTAGTAATGAAGCTAAACATAATTGCTGAATTTATTTTTTGTGATCTAGATGCCAATGAAGAAAAGGACTTTGAGAGGACTTGTCTAGACATTGGCTTAGACAAGAAAAAGAAATTAGTGAAGACTATAGAAGCAATTTCCAATCTAAGTAAAGGTTAGATAACTTGGCAAGAACTACATTATTTTTATGTCATAAGTGCATTGGTTGCATACATTTATGAGCTATGTTTTAATATTTAATTAATATATGCAAACATATATTATTCACAGAATAATAATATAAAAATATTAAATAATAATTAGAATATAAAATATTCTCATTTGGTAAAATATCCTTTATAATATTCCATAGGATGCATGGAAAATATATTCTATAGGATGCATTGAAAATATCGAATCAAACAAAAAATTTATCTACAAAATATTGAATTAACATGTGTCAAAGAAGACTAACAGGTGGGCAGGAGAAGAATCAGAGGATTTAAGTTGAGTAGAGAAGATACATGCAGTTGGGCATGTGGAACACTATTTCAGAAGTTGTTCGTATTGGTTTTTGTTTTTTTAATATTCTAATTTTCACAATATTGTTCTTCTTCGATGCTACACTTGTGTTGTTTTCTCAAGCTCTATGAGACCATGGCTGATGTTTTATGCTAAATTAAGTCAGTCAATATTCAAGAGTGGATCCTATTTTACAAAAAGAGACCTTGAAGAAACACAAGATTATTTCCTATTTGGCTAGGGAAATGAGGATTCAGTTATAATATGCAAGACAAATTCTAACTATTCTTTGCACTTGGAACATTAAGATGAACCTTACCAACTTCTTTTATGAAGTCTATCATGCATTAGATTGCATTATGATAGACAAGCCATAGGAAGCTTTTTGATGTTTGGCCATCTATAGTTTCTCCAAACTTTGCAAGAAGGTTTTCTTGAAATATTTTCGTAGAAATGAAATTTAGCGTGTGGTGTTTTTGAATCTAACTATGATAGCAACTTATCTCTAGTAGAAGAGATAAAAACATTTTTTTTCCTATTAATTGTTAATTAGTGTTATTTTCGACTATATTTTTTGTATTAGAAGAATCATATGCCTTTTCTTCTACTTGTTCAAAGTGGTTTTATTGTTCCTATACTAGAAAAAGTAGATGCATTCTCTTCTTATAGTTAGTTGTATTTCTCTAAAAGGAAAAAAATAAATTTATTTTATTTTCCAAATACTTACAGTTAGTTTCTTCCATATTTTCTCTACTAGAATAAGCATTTTTGTTTTGTTTTTCGAGTGTTCAAACAAACATTCAGCTGTATTATCTCTACCAAAATAGTTAGATTATTTTTATTTGTCTAATAGTTATTCAAAATTAGTTTTGATTGTATTTCTTTGCTGGAAAAATTAGATGCGTACTAGTCTTCTGATTATATCATGACAAAGCAGGGTTCAAGTGAGAATGGTGATGCAAAAGATCCCAAGCCTACGGTATTAGTCACAGGTTTAGTTACTCTGGAACGAAAGGTTTAGGAAGTTTCGAAGGGTATCAAAATGCAGAGGTTGGAGGGGTGGAAAATCTAGCTTTACCTTTGGATTCCAATCTCAAATCTAGAGCATGGTAGGTGATAGTTTATGTAAGGGCCAGTATATGGTGCATTGAAAAAAAACTGAGCACACCACAGTTTGAATAGAGCTATAGGATACCATGTTTTTGGTTTAATGTTGTTGATTTGTGATATCAACTATTAAGTGACAATGGTTCTTATACAGGGAAAAAGGTTTGTAGGTTGAAGAATTCAAGATCCCTAAACAAAAAAATATATTTTAAAAAGTATATTAACAAGATTTGTTCTTTTAAGCTTTTCTTATGAAATTTTTTCTTGTTTTTTCAAAAAAGTCAGAAATTTTGTTGGACCAAATTGATCTGTAAATCCCTTCAAATTTGGAGGAAATGCAAAATGATTGTTTGAAATATGGAAGGTTGCTTCCTCAAATTTATCATGTTATTTTTTATATTCTCCAAGAAGCTTCCACGGATTAACATAGCTAAAAAGGCTTGGTCTTAAACAACAAAGTAAATTATTTCCTCTACAAGCTGAACAAAATGCATTTCAGAAAACATTAAATTTGAAGTCGAGAATAGTGAGCTTGTACAAAAAATAGAAGAAATGAAACCCCTAAATTATAAAGGAAAATGTAGCATTTTCTCAAAAAAAACAATTGATTTCCCAACAATAAAGCCATAACTAACAATTGCACAATCACTGAACAAATTCACAGGAATTGTGAAAACACTTAAAATGTATGATAAAAGATAGTTGTAAATTCTTTAGATCGAAAGCTTTATAGGAATCGAGAAAATACTCAAAATGTATGATTAAAGATAGTTATAAACTCTCTACATCGAAAGCTTGAGAAAGATTAAATAATTAAAGATATAAAATGTAAAAATTTGCATACCATGAACAACTACTTAATCTAATATTTAATATTGGAGATGAAAATCATGCATATATTTTTCACTAGATGCAACTTTAGATCAAGACAGAATCCTGGTGTTATTGTCGAGTAGGAGAATCGTAGAGCCCAAACATACATTCTGATGATGAAGATTGGATTTTTTAATACTGAAAATTGACTTGAAGCATGTCATAACCCTATTGTTATTGTTATTGTTATTGTTATTTTTGTTGTTATTGTTGTTGTTGTTGTTGTTGTTATTGTTCTTGTTATTGTTATTGTTATTAAGCCAAAAATAATGGCTCTATTTTGTCTATGTGCATGTGTCTTTTCTGGGATATTAGGAGTATGTTTATGTCTTTGAGTTTAGAACCCTTTGTTAAAGTGATATCATTTTATATGTCCCGGTAATATGTTCATATGGCGTAAACTTATCTGATATATGTTCCTTTTAATGTAATATGATAGATAAATGTGTTATGAGGAATATCCATGGCAATAACGCATGTAGATTTTGAATGTTATTCTGATAGGAATAATTAGGCCTATATTTGTGCACTTTAACAACTTCATGCAGGATTGAAGAAGGATGTTGGACCGGTCCGGGATGCTCAGCAATAAAGATGATGGAAACGTTGGCCAAGGAAGGGACAACAAGGATCATTGTTGAAGAAGTTAGCTGGCGGTTGGAAGTGGTTCATTATGACTTGTTGAAGACTTAATGGTTCCCTTTGTTGAAGGAGTAGATTTAGGATTAAAATGATGCTAGATTCTCTCTGTTGTTCTAACGACCTTTGACTGGTCCTTAGCATTTGTCATCTCACCTTTTTCTTTCTCCTTGCTCAATAAATGCATCCTCCTTAAGATGTGGGAGTGGTATGCTAGTTAGTTAGATTTTATGCTTTAAATAAACCTTCCACCTTCTCTTGTGGTGGTGGAGAGGAAAAGATAGTTTCAGTTATAGTAATACAATTCTTAATTAAAAAGAAACAAGTTCTTGAAAATTGTTATGTTGTCAAGTATTTTGAAATCAATAAAAATGGTGTTTTAAGCTTCAGTCGTTTGGTTCATATATCTAAATGCTTGCTAAGGGGGCCCACTTAGTGAGTACTCCTCAAGTATATGTGTATGAATATGTACATACCTTATCAATTCATGCATATAACATTAGAGTGCATATGATTTAAAGAAAAGTATGCTTAAAGAAAAAAATGTATATAATAGAGAAAACAATTTCTATCTCTACTTGAGAATGATTGAAAAATAAACTTAAATTTGCAGATTTAACAAATAGACATTTCAATGTTGTGGCTCTGTTCCAAATATAAAAGACCCACTCTATTGTATATTTTGTAGGAAACAAATACTTCTATACCTTTTAACCCCTTTCCTTAACATTACAATAAAAAGATTTAAGCAACAAAAATAGAGACACACCATTGTATCTTCCTTATTTACTACTAATGAAAATAACAAGTGATTAGTATATTAGTGAACCAAAGGCAAGCTTCATTGTCTTAACAATAAATACACGAGAACATTCTACCTATTACAAACTCAGAGCCAAATATATTCCAAAATATCCAATGATTTTGGATTTTGAAAAAAGAAAAAGAAAAAAAAAAGGGGGACAACATTCTGGATATAAGCATATGCCTTTTTGCTAGGAACCCATAAGCTTGAATCTTTGCTAGATTTTATTAATTACTCATTTATTAGAACCTGAAATTCATTTGCTACTTCATGCAAATATATCTAGAGCCCTACCACAAAACAATACTAGTAGCTTGAATTAAACTATTGCAAGTTAGAAATTAAAGAACTAAGAATGATATTAGACAACTCTACCTTGCAATAAAATGTTTGATGCTTTGGTGTACGCACAAGATCAATAAGCTATATGGCAATAAGCAATAGCCAGGTACTATTTTTCTTATGAAAATGTGTGAGTAAAAACAAATACTTCCTCTTGTGTTTTTTGGTGAGCCTCTGTATGTGTTTGATCTCCCTCTTTGTTTTGTTGAAGGAGCAGTTATAATGTTAGCACACATATTTCCTTCTTGCACAAGCCACGATCATTTCCTGTCATTAGAAGAAAAGATGAAAAAAAGGGTTAATGATTCAAAAAAAAATTCAACAAAACATACAATGAAGAGTGAAGGTACATACAATAAAATCTAAGAAATTATAGTGTCTAGAAAGAAAAAGTTTTCTAAGGTTGAATAAATTACATCAAAAAATTTATTTATGGCAAAATTGAGGAACAAATGTAGCTTTGGTAAGGGAATTTAGTGATGGTATGACACAATAAATATTTAATTATTGACAGTGTCCTAAACACCTGAAGAAATTGCAAACATTAAATATGCATTTCACAGGCACTGTAGGTGGACCTTCAGGTCAAATTGTCATTACTCAATAAATGGAATCCCTTATCTCTCATTAAAAGAATCTTGTCATAGCTATGTGTCAGATGATTGATCCCAAAAATATGATTCTTCTAAATCTACTTAGTGTGTTAATCTACTAAATATTCATCAGGTGTACATATATAAATTTTAAAAAATAAACAGGGAACTTTAGTTCTATTCGTATAGAAGTCCTCGTTTGATTGTAATTGTCACTATAATATCGCTAACACTATTAGTATCATTATTAACAAATATCAATGAGAAAATATTAATATTATTATTAGTAATAACTAAATCGATATGTGTACAACTTGATTTGGCCTAGTGGTGGAGAACTTGTGCTCTTGAAATAGAGGTTACAAGTTCAAATCCCATAAAGGGGGTAGGGTATGTACACCTTATCAGCTTCGACCCATTACCTATCAAAAATATAAAATAAAATAACTAAATCGATATGTTTCTTGGATGGTGATTTTTATTGATAACATGAACGAATCATTAACAAGTGTCACATAGTAGTGAGTACTTGTCATCATAGTATTGTTATAAAAACACTTGTTCTAAATTTTAATTATTATAATTTTTTGTTTTTTTTTTTTGGAGAAAGGGTAAAAACTTTATTGAGAATCAGAAACAAGCATTACAAAAAAGAATCAAAGGCCCAAGGCCCCAGAGAAAAACTACCAATCCAGCCACAGATCAACCAGCTTCAAAGCCATACGTGTCCTCAATGATAATCTTCTGCAATTCCTGACAGTAATCCCCAGAGAGATGCTCCCAGCCTTCCACTTTCCACTCACTATCATGATCTGAGGCCCACTTGTCCAAACAGTCAGCCACTCCATTCCATTCGCGAGGAATATGAATGAAGGACACCTGCTCCATCTAGGAGCTAATTTGGAGAATTTGTTGAACAATCCCTGCCGACTGCCACTGAATCCCACTCACCTTCTGATTAGACAACAAATTAACAACAATTTGTGAATTTGATTCACATATCACCTTCCTAAAACCCCACTCCAAATCCCACTCAAGTGCATAAAGAATCACAAAACCCTCCATAAAATTATTAGACTAACACCCTTTATGCACCGAAAAGAAGAAAACAACCTCCCCCCTGCTATTCCTGCCAACACCCCCTACCCCAGCAGGGCCTGGGTTACCTCTAGAAGAGCCATCAGTGTTGATCATGATATACCCATCCTGAGGGGGTGCCCACATTCCAATCTTGTGCACCTTCTTCATAGCCCATCTACCTTTCCTGACATAAGCAGAGGCAGGAGACAGCTCCTGCAAGCCAAGCCTACTCACAACATCCACCTCATCTCTACCCAACGGGAAGTTTACCTCACATTTAGCTTCCATTGTCTCCTGAATCATAACAGTGATCCTATTCCAAACTTGTTAAACAAACAATTTGGCCTCCCTGAAAATCCTTCTATTCCTTTCGAGCCAGATCTGCCACAGAATGAAGATAGGCCCAATATACCAGACCGTCTGGAGGAAGGAGGACGGAATAGGAGGTCTACCCAAACTGCTCCAAAACTCAACCAGAGAATCTGCATGGACACAAGGATGCTTCCACACCCCCCACCAATAGTGCCTGATAAGCATAGAGAAGGGGCATCTGAAGAACAGATGTGAGGCGTCTTCCTCTCTGTTACCACACAAAACACAAATAGAAGGCCCCAAGAATCCCCGCTTGCGGATATTGTCCCAAGTTAGACACCTATTCCAAGCCACAGTCCAGACAAAGCAATTACACTTCGGCCAAGAAGCATTATTCCACACCTGTTTCCACCAGTTCACTTCTCCTCCCTCAAGTCTTTGTCTCAACAGTTTCCGGTAACCACTAACCACAGAAAAAATGCCCTTAGGATTTGGAGACCACGCTAGCCCATCCCTACCCTTAAGGGAGCTACAGTGTTTATTTGCCAAAATGCCCTGCAACTCTACACACTCTTCCTCCATCCCAACAACCGGCCATTCATTAGGAGTCTTCCACCACTCTAGATCCAGCCGACCGCACCTATAGACAGCCTTAAAGTCACTCACCCTTGACCATCCAACTTACAAGAACCTCTGGCCCAGGTTTCCAAGGTTAGGGAACTGATCAAGGATGGGAGGGTATCCATCCCAAGAATCATTCCAAAAAAGAACCTCTTCCCCCTTCTGCAGATCCAAAAAAGCCTTGCCATAATGAGAGAAGCTCCCCTCTTGAGAGTGTACTAGATCGATGAGCCCTTCCCTTCTAGCGGATATCTAGGGATTTCCTCCATCGAGATCCTCTGCATATATTTGTTGGCCAAAATCCTGGCCCAGCCTCAGTCCTGCTCAACACACCACCTCTAGTACAATTTAACTACAAGAGCCTCCCCAAAAAGAATAGATTGCCTTAACCCAAGCGCCCTGGACTGCTTCGGGGTACATACCAGGTCCCAGTTGATTAGGCTCCATTTGGAAGAGGTGAGATTACCTACCCATAAAAATTTCCTAGCCAGAGAATCCAACCCCTTCAAGAACCACTTAGGAGCCACCTGAAACATACATTGATAGATTGAAAGAGCCTAGACCACCGACTTAATTAGTAGAACCCTCCCCACAAAGGATAACCATCTATGAGTCCAGTGTTCAACCTTGGAGTGAAATTTATCCAAGATCCCCTGCCACGACTCCCTAGGGGGATTGCCAGGAGAAATAGGGATACCCAAATACGTCAAGGGCAGAGAGCCAACTTGGAATCTCAAGATAAGAGCAATCCTCCTCTGGATAGACTCAGGAGTGTTGAAAAAGAGGATAGAATATTTATCCTCGTTGATCATTTGGCCTGAAGCTGCAAGATAAACATCCAGAACCTTTCGCAGATTTGTAGCTTCGTTGATCTGCGCTAGGCCCATAAGGGTTGTATCATCCACAAACTGCAAATGAGACTGCGGCTGCAATTCATTACCCCATCTCCAACCCTGAGTAGATCCCTGGCCCACATTGTGCTTAATGAGCCTCCCTAGACCCTCAACAAGTAGAATGAATAAATAAGGGGAGAGGGGATCTCCCTGGCAGAGACCCCTAGAGGCACCAAACAGCTTGATATGGTCTCCATTGATAAGTACAGAGAAATAGGTGGACGTAACACAACTCATGACCCACTAGATCCACTCGTCCGCAAAACCAAAAGCCCTAAGGATCTTCTGAAGGAAGGACCAATGGACTCTATCGTATGCCTTTGCCATGTCCAGCTTGATAAACATAGCTTTTTCCTTGGAGGTTGCCATAGAATGAATGGTCTTCGTAGCAATGACCACCCCATCCAGAATTTGGCGCCCTTCCACAAACCCACTCTGCTCCTCAGAAATAACACTTCTTCAATCTATCCGCTATCAGCATCGAGATGATCTTATAAATCACATTGCAGGGGGAAATTGGGCGGAACTGGCCTAACTGGTCAGCCCCTGCACACTTGGGGATTAGAGCAATGAAGGTCGCATTCAATGCCCTAAGCATCCGTTTATTCCTCTGGGACTCTTGGACTACTTCCAATAAATCTAGCTTAATTATATCCCAGAACTCTTGAAAGAATTCAACGGGGAACCCATCCGGTCCCGGAGCCTTTCCTTTCTTCATGTGGAAGACTATCCTCTCAAGTTCCTCCAGCAAAATAGGATACAAAAGTTGCTCATTCATCTCCCTTGAGACAAGATAAGGGATGCAATCCAGAACCAAATTCTCCTCCACTGTTTCCCCCTAAGAATCCTCCCTAAAGAGGGACTGGAAAAACTGGAGAGACTCCCTAGACATCTCCTACATGGATAAGCACTGCTCCCCTCTGTCATTAACCAGAATAGGAATGGAATTTTCGTGTCTTCTTCCTTTCACTGAGTTGAAGAAGAAAGTAGTTTTCTTGTCCCCCTCCTTCAGCCAGTCAATACGAGCTCTTTGCTTCCAATATATTTCTTCCCGAAGCTCCCATTCCTCTACCACCTTGACAGCCTTGTCTTCCTCTCTAAGTAGATCCTCAGACAACCCATGCTCCCTAATTTCCCTAGGGATCTCATTCAGTGCAATTTGAGCAGCTTTCCTCTCATGAAAAATGTTCCTAAAGCCTTGTCGGTTCCACAGTTTAAGCTGAAGCTTTACAAATTGCAGCTGCTTGGCAAAAGAGTACATGGTAGTGCCAAAGGTCGGCCTCCCTTTCCTCCACCAATCCGCAACAAGGACCTACAAAGGAGGGTCCCGAAGCCACATAAGTTGGAATTTGAATGAAGGCGAACAGGCAACCCGAGCCGAAGATGAAACCAACTTGATGGGCCAGTGATCTGACCCTCTCCAGTCAAGAATCTTAGAACTTGTGGACCACCCCCCACCGATCCAAAAATAGGAAACTAGAAAACGATCCAGTCGCTCAACAATCCAATTCTCTCCCACCCTCATGTTGTTCCAAGCGAACAAACCATTGCTAGGCTTGATGTCAACTAGTTGCATCAAGGAGATACTATCCTGGAAAAGGAAAGAAGAAGGTTCCAACCGCATTACACCCCCCTTCTTTTCACTCAACTCCAGGATGGCATTGAAGTCTCCCGCCATAATCCAAGGGTGAAAGGGGGCCAACCTTCGCATACCTGAAACATGAGACCATAAGCCTTTCTTACCCTGAAAATCAGTGGGAGCATAGATATTTGAAAACAAGATGAATTCCCCAGTCTCAAGACTAGATAGCACCCCAGATAATGAGGATCTGGAAGCAACCCACTAGACAGGGTGGAACCTTAAAGGGTTCCAAAGGCAGGCCACCCCTCCCGAGGAACCAGCTACCCCAACACACTGACACTCACCTCGCCCCCATAGCTTTGGCACGAGACCCATCATACTCTCCACTGAAAGTTTAGTTTCTTGCAAGAAAAGGACATCAGGTGAATGATTCCTGATCAAATCCCGAACAGCTTTTTGTCTAGGGCCATTGTTCAAGCCCCTTACATTCCATGAAAGCACAATCATTTAGGAGGGTTTGAGAAGTGTGAATCCAAAGTCTTCACTGATCCTGACTCGACCAAATTCTCTCCCATCAATTTGATCTTATCCAGATCCTTCTTCCTGTTGACCTTTGAGCTCTTCTCTGAAGTGCTTTTCTTAATATCTCTCTGATGTAGACCCAGGTGAACGGCTGACTTATTACTTTTAGCCCCACCCAGTTCCAATTTTGAAGCTATGGGGGAACCCTCCCCCTCAGCCAGGTTAACCTCCATCCCAAGAGCCAGGCCCAACTAAACCCCTACTGTCTGGTCCATCTCTATCTGCTGGCTTCCAACCACTAGCAGGGCCTGGGAAGATTCCTCCATTACACTTTCCAACACCCCTCCAGATGCACCCTGATCTAGAGGGGTTAACCCCAGATTTACTTCCTGATGGCTCAGGTCATCCAAGGCCTCAAATCTATTGAAGGTATCCTCCTCACGTCTCTCCTGTAAGGGTCTCTTTTGTCCTCTATACTTGTTCTTTGTCTTTACTGAGACAAAACCATCAGCACCCTCTACCACACCCGACATGGGAGCTTTCCCTTTCTCAGCCCTATCAAGGCTCAGTTATGGCTGCTGAGGTTGTCTTACTACTGGTTTGTATCTAGGACACTTCCGTTGTAAATGACCATACTCATGACACAGATGGCAACGAAATGGTAGAGTCTCATAATCCAGTTGTTGAACCCATGAATAAGAGTCTGCGCACATATCTATAGCATCTGGCAAGGGTTTACTAAGATCTATTTCAACACAGATATGTGCAAAGGTCATTACCTTTCTCCCCAGAGTTTGCGATAAGGATCCGACTGGCCTCCCAAGCAGAGCAGCGAGCATCCGTAGCACATCCTCCCGATAGCATTCCACTGGAAGATGTGGTAATTGAACCCACATCGGAACCCTATTTGGGAGCTCCTCTGAAGGATTAAACCCCGCATGCCATGGCTTGATGAATAATCCCACCTGGTTGTAAAAATGCAGACCTCCTTCAAAGGCCCTATTGCGATCCTCCATGCAGTTGAACGTGACTATGAAATAGTTATTTGCCAAAAGCATAATCTCCATTTCCCCTTCCGGTGCCCACGTCCGTTGCGCCCAATTTTCCAAAAACTGCAGTGAAACCCTCATTCCCAAAAACTTGCAGTACAACGAGTGATTTGAAAAATATTCAATGTCTTCGGCTATTATCTCAAGAGGGATGATCAGCTTCGGCCTCTCACTGCATCTCTCCAAACACCCATTAATTTTCACCATGTGAGCGCTACCAACACTCCCAAATCCTGAGTCAGAAGAGAATAGGTTATTGTTAAATGTCTTCACATTCTGAAATGGGGGTTTTGAGCCCATCACAGCACGGAAATCCATAGCTGGGACCGCCTGCAAGGCTTCCCCACCCAAAGTCGCCATCGGGGCTCACAAAGAATTAAAAAAGAGAAAAAACAAGGACGCTGGCCAAGGGCCCACACCCCAAAGGTCTCCCCACAGGGACTCAGCACCCAAGGCCCCTCCCCTCACCCGTACCTCCGAAGATCGGCCTTCCTACAGTCCCAAGCTCCTGGGATATCCTCGGCTGCAGCAGTGAAGACCCCACCCCCACGCAGCCTTCACACCCCCCGGCGACCACCCTACAGCCACCCCCAAGCCCTCCAGCCCCTTCCACCACCGTCTACCCCCCTCTCGTAGCACTTCCCTCCCACACGAAGCCACACCAGCGCCGCTTGCGAGCTAGGGCCATGAAACCCTAGCTTGGCTTCCTGCATGCACCAACGTGGACGCCATCCTCCATTTTCTTTCAATTATTATAATTTTGAATTGTAATAAAAATATTTATTTTAATTTTTAATCATTATAATTTTGAATCATTGTTATTTTAAAATTATATTAGAATAATTATATTTATGTAATATTAACTATAATTCTTATTTTAATAAAATAATATAAACTAGCAATTGCACTTTGGTGTGCAATGGGTATGCTAAAGAGGTGTGGAAGGTCAATTGGCATGTAGTTCATGAGGTCAATTTGTGGCCATGATGTTGTTTGTGCAACAAAGGACTTGATTGAGAGGTGATAGCTTAAAATCAACTATGCATCCACTAACAAGGACTCAATCATAACTGAAATGAAACCTTTGAATTGAGAAGATAATCATTTTTTATTAGCAACATGCTCATGTTATGTTTGCAATGGGTGAGTGCAGGAGAGAGGTTGAGATAGGGCTAGAAAGAGGTATATAGAGGGGGGTAAGAGTGAGAGAGATACAGGTAAAGAGATAGATATAGAGATAGAAAATAAGATGAAGATATTGATGGAGTTGAGGATAGAGATGGAGAATGGGGATAGGAAAATGGAGAGAAGGAAAGAGATATGAGAGAGAGGGAGAGAGAGGGGAGAGAAATATATAGATATGGAAGAGAAAAATAAATAGTTGGAGAGAGATGAAGATATAAAAAGATAAAGATAGAGATAGGAAGTGATATATAGATAGGGGGAGAAATATAGTGGTAGAGAGAGATAGAGGGATAGATGAAAGAAATGATAGGGATCTATATAGGTATAGAGAGGAAAAAAGATATGGATATAGAGGTCCAAAAAGAGGGAGAATGAAAGAGAGATGGATGGATAGGAGGAGGCATGTCTAGAGATTAGGGGGAGAGATGATGATAGAGGTAGAGATGAAGATAGAGAAAAAGAGGAGGGAAAAAAATATGGAGCAAGGGAGAGGGGGAGATAAAGATAGAAAAAGAGGAGATAGAGAGGAGAGACAAAGAGGAAGAGAGAGAGATATATATAAAGGAAGAGGGAGATATGAGAGATATATATAGATCGTAAGATAGAACTAGATAGTTATAGATATATATATAGAGAGAGAGAGAGAAGAAGAGGGAGATAGATAAATAAATGGACAAATAGACATGGAGAGAGGGTGAGAAAATTAGGGGAGATAGATATATATTGGAAGAGAAAGAGAGAGATATAGAGATATACAGGAAGAAAAGAGAGAGAGAGGTAGAGATAAAGAGATAGATAGGGGGGTAGGGAGGGAATGAGGGAGGGAGAGATGGGGAAAAATAGAGAGGAGAGTAAGATAAAGAGAGGGATGGCCCAGAGATAGAGCGGGGGGTATTGATATATATAGAGGAAAATATAGATAGATAGAGAGTGACAAGGAGTGAGATAGAGATATATGTATAGAAAGAGATAGATAGACTAGCTAGAGAGAGATGGAGAGAAATATAAAACATGATATATTGTGAAAGAGATATGGAGTGAATGAGAGAGAGGGGGGAGGCAAGAGTGACAAAAAGGAGCTAACAAAGACAAGTAATAGAGAGAAAGGTTTAGACTCTAGAGAGAGAGAGAGAGATAAATATGGGGAAAGATAGAGAGATAGAGATAGCGAGAGAGGGAGGGGAGAGAAACATGGAGTGTGTGTGTATAAATTAGAGAGAGAAAAAGTAGATAGATATAAAAAGAGGGAGTGATGGGGAGATATAGAGAGATAAGATGGAAAGAGGGAGAGAAGGTATGTATATGGATAGAAAGATATAGATATAGGGATAAAAAGGATCTAGAGAGTAAATATAACTTGTAAAATATAAAGGGGTGAGAAAGAGGGGGAGATAGGAGAGAAATAGGGGGAGATGGATAAATAGAGATAGAAGGAGAGTGACAATTAAAGAGGGGGATAGAGAGATAGAAAGATAATAAAGATATAGGAAGTGACATATGGAGAGGTAGAGAGGGATATAGAGTGAGTGAGAGAGATGAAGGAAGAGGAGTGTATAAGATCTAGAGATGGTGAGATAGAATAGAGATAGGGAAGGAGAAATAACCTAGAGTGTGTGTTTGTGTGAGTGAGAGCGATATAGATATAAAGATAAGGAGGAAGAAAGAGGGAATGTGTGTGTGAGTAAAAGAGATATAGAGATAGATATAAAGAGGGAGAGAGAGGGAGAGAGATGATATAGAAGTAAAGAGATATAAAAAGAGGGAACAATAGGAGAGAGAGAGAGGGAGAGATGGAGAGATAGATAGAGTGAGAAGGATAGAAGGGGAAAAGAGAGAGAGACAAGGAGAGGTAAGGGGATATAGATAAGGGAGAGAGATGGAGATGGATATAATAATCAAATGACATGCTAACATCAACATAGCTCCCCAAGGACATATATGTTATCTTTAAATTATTGGCATGAAATAAGTAATCATAAATTAGTTGTTGTTTCTTGCTCTCTTGCTCTAAACATTTAATTTAGGTGTTAAGTTGAAATTTATTTTGTTATATAAATTAGAATAAAATTCAAATATATAATTGTACAACTCGGTTGGCCTAGTGGTGGAGAACTTGTGGTCATGAAAGAGAGGTCACGAGTTTGAATCCCACAAGGGGGTAGGGTATGTACAACTTATCGGCTTCGGCCCATTACCAATCAAAAAAAAAATCAAATATATAATTATTCTATAATAATAAATTTTTAATAAGACAAAATGTATTAATTCTAGCATCTTTTAATTATTATTTGTAATTCCATAAAAAATATAAATAATTAAAATACAATTTTCACTTAATAAAACAAAGAATATTTGAAAAAAAGTGAAAGAAGTAGAATAAATAATAAAAAATAGAACATCTAATAAAAGAAGATAATATTAAACGACATTCTTATCAAAAGGAAATAGTAATAAAAGAAATATTTAATTTAAAATATAATTATTCTACCATAATTATAATTTTCATAAGACAAATAACTATAGATGAAATTAAATATAATAATTTTTAGTTATTATAAAAAAAAAAAATTATTATTTAGCAAAAAAAAGACATAAATGATTAAAACAATTTTAAACTTGAGGGAAAATAAATAAATAAAAAAATTTAAAAAATTAGAATTAAATAGAGTTGGTTCTCTCTTTTTCAATATTTTTTCGTTTATTTTTTAAGAAACTTAAAAAAGATAGAATATTCTAATAAAAGAAATAATATTAAGAGATATTTTCACTAAAAGTAGATTATATATATAAAAAATCTACTTTTAGTGTATATATATATATATATATATATATATATATATATAATAAATAATATTAAAATGTATATTTTTATGCTTGAGGCATTCCTAAACCACCTACTTATTTTTATTTCTATAGTCTTGATTTTAAAAGTAGGTGGTTCACTTCATATAGGGAATGACTTTCTTATAATGATTATAATATAATAAAAAAATTATAATGAAAACATTATTTTTCCTTAAAAGCATAATCTTAATTTAATTTAAAAATATATATAACTACATTTGTAATAATACAATTAATCTCAAATTCAATTTTATTTTTTTTGCTCGGTAATAATTTATGTTTTATTTAAAACCAAAATAAAGTATACATAGTAAGTCTAAAAAAGTATTTGAGATCAAAAAGGGCACACCCGCCCACCAATATCAACCAATCAAAAAACTAGAACCCTACAACCCACCAACCCACCCATATACAACGAAATTTGCTAGATCGTGTCTCAAAAAGATGCCAATCCAAAAAGGACACGTCATCATTAAGAAAAACAAAATGCTTCAACTCACTGGACTTTCCTTTGATGGTTGCATCTCACCACCCTGGCATCTTTGTTCTCCATCACTCTCGTCAGCCTAGGTCGCAGCACCCTTCTTTGCTCCCGTTCGACCTTTGCCTTTGCCTGAGCAATGATACCTTTTAGCTCCTCAATTATGTATATAGTTTCAATGCATCCCATCCCCTTTTGGCCTCCTGCCTGTGATGAAACCTGCACATTCCTTTTGCCCATCGTAGAAAGGAGAATATACCAGTATTACCACCATTCCTACCATCCTCCACCCCTTCGCAAGCATCAAACCCCACTCTCGGTTCCACCCATTCCAGAAAAGAGTCCATTCCAATTAGGAAATCCTCATGAATTATCATTTGCATCACCTTTTTTACTGTGGTCGTGTCTTCGCCTAGTTCCAATCCCCAAGCCATAATGAGGGCATAAACATCCATTATGGTTTTGAACCTATATTTAATTGACTGAAAGCCCCCTCGACCACTATCACTGCACTCTGAGACAACAAAACATCAAGAAACTTGAACATTTTCTGCAATTGGCCTATGGTAATTTCACCGAAGAAGGCAAAGGTCCACCTCTTTCTTTGTAGGGTGAAATTGGCCTCCATACTTGCAACAAACCAATTGTACTACATCTCCAAATTAATACGAGCACCTTCACAAAGCTCTGTTTCAACTAAAATTATCTTATTAAAGATGTCTCGAGAAGAAGAGGGATGAAATAAATGCCAACTCATGGCCCGTAAAATCATCATTAGCAATGTGCCTCGCTTATCTCAATCGCCGCCTTTCTCTCACCATCTTCTGAAACTGTACTCTCCATCTGTAGTGTCATTAAAGGAGGCCACCCGCTCCCTCCTCAAGATTGATATTGCGAAAATCCTCCCATTTAAAGTCACCCACTTCACCAAATGTGAGAGCCCATTTTGATAAAATATCAACCTCGACATTACCCATACGTTTGATATGGCTTAACTGAAAATCCTCAAAATACTTTAATTCTTCCAGGATATTATGGATCCACCCTTGTAAATGCCATGCATCAATTCCTTTCTTCATTAAAGCCAAAATGATAATCAAAGAGTCTCCCTCCAAGTGTACTTTCCTCTCGCCTGACATCTTACACATCCTAACAGCCAACATGGTTGTTGTCGCTTTAGCCAAATTTTTAGTACCATCCATCAATCTCTAAGCACCTATAGCCAACGTATCACCCTTCCAATCCCGCACAATAACCCTTGCCCCTAAAGGTCCCAGGTTGCCTTTGGAAGCTTCATCAAAGTTCACTTTCTACCAACCCTCCAACGGTCTCTCCCATTTAATAATTAAATCATAATGGTTGGTTTGAACCCAACTAAGCCCCATCTCAAATTTAATTATTAATTTGTAGTGTAATATTATATTATCTTTTATATAAATGTAATATTAATTATAATTCATTTTAAGAAAATAACTATTAATAATTATAAAAATGAAAATAAACATTTTTTTAATCTTAATGAAATATATTTAAATTTATGATTAAAAGTTATTAAAGTATTTTGTATATATTAAAATAATTTTAAAAATTATGATTTTCAAAAAATATTAAAAAATAGAATGATTTCAAAAAATATATAAAATATAACTATAAAAAATACGTATAATGATTATGTTTATTTTTAAATAGAAATATTTGTATTTGATTTTTCATTTAATTTAATTTAAAATGAATCAATTCCTTATAATTGATTTAATTATCTATATTTTTAAATAAAAGAGAGTTATTGAAATTTATATGTCTATTTAGAAAAAAATATTTTATTTACATTATTATAAACTAGCAATTGCACCTTAGTGTGCAATGGGTATGCCGAAAGATGTGTGTAAGGTGAATTAGAAAAAACATTGGTCTATTTTTTTGCATATAATTGGGTAATACATGAGGTCACTTATTAGGTCATAATGTTGTTTGTGCAATAAATTTCTCATTAGAAAAGTGATAGCTTCAAATTAACTATGCATCCACTTATAGCGATCCAATCATAATTGAAACAAAACCTTTAAATTGATAAGAAAATCAAGTTTCATTACCGACAACACATGGTGAGAGCGAGAGAGAGGTTGAGATAGTGCTAGAAGGAGGGAGACATATAGGGGGGATAGGTGAGAGAGAGATGGGTAAAGAGATAAAGATAGAGATAGAGAAGAGAAGATAGAGATATAAATAGAGTTAGAGACAGAGATGGAGAATAAGGAAAGGAATATGGAGAGGAGGCAAGAGATATGGAGAGATAAAAGAGAGAGGGGAGAGATGTAGATAAAAATAGAAAAATAAAATTAAAAAAAGAGAAAGGGAGAGATAAAAAGATAGATATATAAGTGATATATAAAGAGAGGGGGAGATATAGTGATAGAGAGAGAGATACAGATAACTAGATAGAGTTAGAGGGATACATGAAATAAGTGATAGGGAAAGATAGATATAGAGAGGAAAAGAGATATAGATAAATAGAGCTCTAAAAAGATGGAGGAGAGAGAGGGAGAGGGAGATGGATGGATAAGAGGAATTTTCAGAGATATAGGGGAGAGAGGAAGATATAGGTAGAGATGAAGATAGAATGAAGGAGGCAAAGGGAAAATAGATAGAGAGATAGAGAGAGGTACAGGGAGATAGAAATATAGAAAGATAGGGGGATATAGAGGAAGAGATGGAGAGAGATCTATAAATGAAGAGGGAGAGATACATATAAATAGATGGTGAGATAGAGTGAGATAGATATCTAAGGATATATAGAGAGAGGGGGAGAGGGGGGCGATATATAATGAGACTGACAAACAAAGTGGGGATAGACAAATAGAGATGGAAAGAGGGGGATATAGAGGGAGAGATGCACATATATTGGAAGAGAAATAGAGATATGTAGAGATATACATGAAGAGAAAGAGAGATGGATAGAGATAAGGAGATAAGTAAGGGGATAGGGAGTGTGAATGAGGGAGGGAGAGATGGGGAGAATTACATAGGGGGAGAGAGAGAGAAAGAGAGAGAGAGGGGGGGGGTGAAGATAATAATATATAGATTAAGAGGGGGACATATATGTATGGAGATAGAGATAGAGGGGGCAAGAGTGAGAGAGAAATAAGGTGACAAATACAAGTAATAGATTAAAAGGTTTAGACCTTAGAAAGAGGGAGAGTGATAGGGAGGGGGGAATATAGGGAGATAAAACTAATAGAGATAGGAAGGGAGAAATAGGGAGTGTATGTTTAGAAAGAGTAGAAGTAGAGAGATATAAAAACAAGGAGTATGGGGAGAGGAAGATAGGGAGAGATAAGATAGAAAGATGGAGAGAGGGATGTATAGGGGTAGAAAGATATGGAGACAAGGGTAGAAAGGGGAGAGAGAATAGATATAACTTGTAAAATATAAAGGTGGTGAGAGAGAGAGGAAGAGAGGGAAGGAAATGGAAAGGGGGAGAGAGAGACATGGTGATGGAAAGATAAAGATATAGGAAGTGATATGTGAAGAGGTAGAGAGGGATATAGAGAGAGAGTAGGAGAGATGAGGGAAGAGGAATGTATAAGATCTATAGAGATAGAGATAGCAAGCGAGAGGGAGAAATAGGGAGTATGTGTTTGTGTGAATGAGAGAGATATAGAGATATAGATAAGGAAGGAGAAATATAGAATGTGTGTGAGTGAAAGAGATATATATAGAGGGATAAAAATATATAAATAGACATAGTGAGGGAGAGAGGGAGAAAGAGGGCATAGAAGTAGAGATATATAAAAAGAGGGAGTGAGAGGGGGAAAGGGAGAGATACAAAGATAGATATAGTGGGAATGGTAGAGGGGGCAAAGAGAGAGATACATGGAGAGGTAAGGAGATATAGATAGCCGAGAGAGAGATATAGATGGAGATAATAATCAAATGGCATGTTACCCTTAGTATAACTCTTCAAGGACACAACTATCTATAAATTAGCTATGAAATGACTAATCAATAGTTAGTTGCTCTCTCTTGCTCTCTTGCTCTCTTGTTCTAAACGTTTAATTTAGGTTTTGAGTAGGAATTTATTTTATTATATAAATTAAAATAAATTTCAAATATTTAATTACTCTAGCATAAACAAAATTTTAATAACACAAAAATAGAACTTAGATTAATTCTAATACCTTTTAATTACTAATTGTAATTCCATAAGAAGACGTAAATAATTAAAATTAAATTTTAACTTAATAAATAAATAATCTTGAAAAAAAAAGTAGAAGAATTAAAATAAATTAAAAAATAGAATATCTAATAAAAGAAGGTAACATTGAAAATGTTCTCATCAAAGTAAGAAATATTTTAATTCTAAATATGATTATTCTACAACAACTAACATTTTGATAAGACAAATAGTTATAAATTAAATTAATTTTAACAATTTTTAATTATTATTTGTAATTTCATAAAAATATATAAATAACTAAAATAAATTTTACACTTAATGAAAATTAATCATAAAACAAAAAGGGAAAGATGAATTAGAATAAAGATAATTACTTTTTTTAATTATATATTTATTTTCCTACTTTTAGCTTTACTTGTTTTAATATAATTTTTTTCTTTGTAGAAATTTAATAATACATTTATTTTCCTACTTTTTCTTTTTTTTTTTAGAAAATTAGAAAATAAGATAGAAAATCTTTTTTTTTTTATCGATAACATTATGTCATATATTGCTTTAAAAATAGAAAAGTATTACATCCGTAGAGCAGAAAACATATTGCAACTCTATGGGGTCACACCCCTACTACAAGAAGAACTCGACAAGACACCATCCCACCATTGCCAACAGCCACAAAAAAGGGCACATACATACACAAAAACCACAAACTAGGCCTTGATCAACCCATAGAACCTAGCTACGAAACCACCCCAAAGCCTCTTCTCTTGAAAAATTGGGGATACTCCTACTGGGTTCGGCCTCCTGCGACACGCTCCCTCCATCTAGCACCATTCTTGACCTGCTACCGCACAAAGACCCACGCTCCACCACCTTCAGCATTTTCTTTGGAATCTGGTGGTGAACCAAAGGCCTCCCATCCACATCCAGAGGGGCCTCAGACTGAATGGGAGTCACCTTCCCACGGATCTTCACACGCTCAGTTGGCCCCAATTTGTGCACAAAATCCACAATCTCTTCCCAGCCTCTCCTAACATCCTCCACCTGCATCGCAACCGGTCGGGAAGCCGACCATATGACAAAAGGTTGCAGTGGCCCATCATCCACTCAAATCCTCCTCCGCGGGCCTTCCACCGACTTCAGCCCCTCATCGATGACAGCACAGGCCACCACTTCCTGCAGACCACCCGCCCATTTGGGTCTTAACACTAGGGAGGTAATCTGTCGCACTTCCTCCAGCGACTTTCCCACCTGTAAGGCCAAGGCAACAAAAAGCGACAAAATGTCAAGGTTTGTTCTCGGCCACCAATCAAGAATCAGGAATTCCTCTCCAAACAACAACCTCACTACCCTCCAAAAAACATCTCCATCCACTCTAAAGACGTTTGTGAGCCTATTCCTCGAAATCAGTCCACGAAACGCAGGCAATTGCCCATCCGACATCAAAGAAAAATTAGCTTCCATCCTATCTCGAAACTGAGCAAAAGAAACCCTAAACACTCCACCTACCACCAAGCAGCCACCACAAAATGCAAGGAAACAATACTCAACATCCTTATAAAGCCACTACCATCACATGATTCGATAACTCCACATGCCTTACGGAAAACTAAGCATCATCGCCAGTCACTCACACTAAACGCCTCCATCATCATCCATCACCGCAAGACCACTTGCAGTAACATCATGGATCACACACCACAAGGATCTTTAATTCCCACAGACCATGGCTATGAATGGTCACATCAAATCGAGCTCAAGTTCATTTTTCTATGATGAGCCATCTAACCAAAATCAAAATCAAGAGGACTAAAATTTCTAAAATCTTCGAACAAACTAAACTTATTTTCCAAGGAGCCATTTGCTCCCACATTAGAAAGTTTGTCAGCTTCCAAGTTTGCTTCTCGAGGACATGAGTCACCTTAAAATCTTCAAAACTGCTCAATAGAAGATGCATTCTTCGAACCTGCTTGTCTAAATGTCACACCTCCATACGACCACAAGCTATCCCATTCACCACAACTTGAGAGTCACCTTCCAAATGGAGTTTCTTGACTCCCAATTTCCCTACCATTAGGATAGCTTCTACCATTGCTTGACACTCTGCAACATTGTTCGATCCATCCACCAGTCTCTTAGCACCAATGGCTAAAGTATTGCCCTGATCGTCGTGAGCAATCACCCTAACACCAAAAACCCCTGGGTTTCCCCTCAATGTGCCATCAAAATTAATCTTAGTCCACCCCTTTTCAGGTGAAGTCCACTCTGGGATAGAAAGACCCTGACTCTGAAGATTAGCCCTTAGAAGCCCATTAATAGGCCGAAACTTGACCAAAGGCCAGTTTGACAAAAAATCAGCGTCAAGCTGAGTAAAAGGAATCTTAGCTAAGTTCACCTGAGAGGCAGTATTTGAGACCAGTTTGGAAATGGCCCTCTCCAATCTAATCAAAAAGCACTTATTGTTTTCCGCTTTACCTTCAAACACTCTATGGTTTTGTTCCATCCAGAGTTCCCATAAAATGGTAGAGGGAAAAATCTTCTAAATGGATGCAGAAATAGAATTCTTACCCAATACTAGCCAAGATTCCAGCCATTTGCACAAGTTCCTTGCCATGGGTCCCTTCCAGTTCAACCTCTGCAACCTAAAAAGCCATGCTTTCTGAACAAACTCATAGTTGAGCAGAAGATGGTCAACATCCTCCTCCACCTTTTCACAAAGCACACAATGGAATGGGCTAACAAAACCCATCTTCCTCACATAATCTCCAGAGAGAATCCACCTATTACCAGCAAGCTAGGAAAAGGCCCCCGCTTCGGTAGACACACTTTGTTCCAACACACCTTGGCTTCCCACTCCTTCATCCTGTCTTCCCTCTCCAAAAGAGAGACCCCCACTTTCACAGAGTAGCAGCCACTCTTTGCCCCACACCAAACTATTTCATCCTCCTCCCTCAAAAATGAAAACTCACAGTTTTCCAAGATCTTGATCAGAAATCTTTCCTCCTCCATCCCCAAATTTAGCTCCTGAGTATCCTTCCAACTCCAACGTTGTCCCAACAAAGGCATATCTAATGACAAGAAATCTCTCACCTTTGAGCCCCAAACCTAACTAGTATTTAAAACGATTAGCTAGGGGGCCTAACACTCTAATGATGGATGCCCATCCCAGGAATCCTGCCAAAAGCTTGCCTTTCACCCATCACCAATACACCAAGATAGGTGATTTGTGATCAAGCTCCTGCAGCTCACCAGAAAATTCCACAAAGCAGACCCTCTCGAGGGATTTTTCATCGTTAGAATCCTTTCCTTTTCCCTACTATCCAAATATTTAGCTTATAGAATTCTGACCCACCTCTGTTCTGGTTTACTGTACATCTGCCACACCAGTTTAGCCCCCATGGCCTCATTGATAATTTTTCAATCATGGAGTCTCGCCCCTCCACCACCTTTGGGTTTACAAACTCTGTTGTAGGCCATGAGCGGAATTTTGTCATGTTCCTGATTACCATTCCACAAAAACTTCCTCATCTTATGCTGCATACTCTTAATGATCGAACCTGGGAGTTTAAAACAGGCCATAGGGAAAATAGGCATAGCCGAGACAATTGACTTCAGCATCAAAAGATGACCAGCCAGAGAAAGCCACTTACTCTTCCATCCCTCCATCTTTGCTTTGCAACCATCTAGCAGCCCTTTCCAAATGTCCGCCTTACCTACTCCAGAAAAGAGCGGCATACCAAGAAACTTCCCAGGCAGATGGCCAATCTTAATCCCAAACAATCTAGCAATAGCTCTCTGAGACCAACATTCTATGTGGAAGAAAAAGATCTCTGATTTGAGCCAATTAATTTCCTGACCAGTAGCCCAAGTATATCTATCCAACACTTTCTTCATAATCGAAGCCTCATGCATAGAAGCAACATCGAAAAGATAGGTGTCATCAGCAAACTGAGAATGAGTTGTGGAGTCCACCCCTCGAGCAATCTCAATACCCTTCCACACCCCTTGTTATCTCTTGTGAGCAATTGACTATCCAAGAACTTTAGCCAACAAAATGAAGAGAAAGGGGGAAATTGGATCCCCTTGCCGAATACCCCGAGACGTTGAACTACCATTAACTAAAACCGAAGCAGAGAACTGCATGATCATACTAGAAATCCACTTAATCCAAGACTTCCCAAACCCAAACCTTTCCAGCACAGCCACCAGGAAAGACCTATCCACCCTATCATATGCTTTTTGAATGTCAAGCTTCGGGATCATTCTTCTCTATCTACCCTTCATAGACATGTGAATTGCCTCATGGGCCACAATCACCCCATCCACAATATTCCTTCCAGGAGTAAAACCACTCTGTTCGCAAGAGATCGACTTATCTAAAATTAACTTGAGCCTATTAGCAGTAACTTTTGTGATGATTTTGTAGATGGTGTTGCACAACAAAATAGGATGGAACTCCTCCATCCCCTCCGGCTTGGCCTTCTTAGGGATAAGTGCAATTTAATTCCTTCAAAACAAAGCCTCTGGATCTTGACTCTTCAACCACAACTAATAAATCCTCACCAAGCTCATCCCAAAGGAACTGAAAAAAGAACACCTGAAACCCATCTGGACTTGGTGCTTTCTCCCCACCTAACCCAAAAACAACTGATTTGACTTCCTTCAACGAGACTGGTTCTTTAAGCATGATGTTGTCCTCCCTCAAAACTAAGGGAGGAATTAACTCTAGAAGCTCGGTCTGCAAGCCCGATTAAGCGACCCCACTTCTTCTCCACAAATTTTTGAAGTAGTCAACAACCTCTTTGCTTATGCGGTATGAGTCTTCAGTGATTGTGCCATCTGCAAGCCATAGGGAGAGAATTCTATTCAGACTACGCCTTGCTTTCACCAAGTTGTGGAAGAATTTCGTGTTTCTATCACCAACTTTTAACCAGTTCTCTCGCGACTTCTATTTCCAGTAAATCTCCTCCCTCTGCAAAACTTCTCCATATTTGGTCATCAGATCTTTCTCCGTGAGGAATTCCACTTCATCTATCCACTCCACCAAGAATTTTGTGTTCAAAACCCCCAAATCTCCTTCAAGCCTTCTCTTTTCATCAAAGATATTGCCAAACACCTCCCTGTTCCAAGATTTTAACTTATGTTTCACAAAGCTTAACTTCTTGAAAAACTGAAAGGATAAGAAACTATCCACCACTTCAGCCTCCTTCCACCACCCAGCTACACAATCTCTAAAACTCGGTTCCCTTATCCACATATTTTCCACCTTAAAGGGACACTGAATTGGTACTACATCTCTCTGTACAACCAAAGAGACTGGGAAATGATCGAATCTTAAAATAGCTAAAACCTCAGCCTCGAAAACCAAAGGGGCTATATTCCAATCCCCTGCTAGGAAGAATCTATCTAGCTTCTCAGCAATATTGGAGAAGCCCCTTCGTCTTTTAGTCCATGTAAATTTCCCACCTTTGGCTGCTACTTCAAAAAGAGCATTAGCATTAACAAAAGATTGAAAGTCTATTTGCGACCTGCACAACCTCCTCACCCCTCCATGCTTATCTGAGAAAGAAAGGGTGGCATTGAAGTCCCCAGCAACAATAGCTAAAGACAGCCTCACTTCCTCTAACCGCTTAGAGATATCCTCCCATAATTTGCACTTTTCCACAGCCAAAGTCGGCCCATAGACATTAATAAGAAAATAAGAAAAATTCATGGTCTTCAAATTCACCTTAACCATCTGCCAATGTTTAGAGCATGATACAACATCCACTTGAATAGTCAATGGATTCCACATAATGCCAAGCCCATCTGATGCCCCTTCTGAGTCCACAAAAGATCCAGACCACCTCTACCTTACCCCAAAAATACAAGCAGTTGTATCATGACCCAACATTGTTTCCTGAATACAAATAACTTCTGGCTTAGCCTGATCAAAACCTCTTTTGATCAGACATCTCTTGTTAGGGGCGTTGCAGCCCCTGACATTCTAGGTTAGGAACTTCATTGTTGTCCAGGAGAGAATAAGTCTCTCCCGGATCTAAGTAGCCTTGTCTAGCCCTTCATGTTGCCTGCTTCCTCAAGCAACTTCTACCTATTCTTCCTTCCTCTCAAGTTCCCTTTGGATTTAGAGGGATTTGTTTTGGTCTATTTAATGATCCTAACCTCTGTCTCCCCTATCTCTACAGACAGACCCAAAGAGTCATCGCTAAATCCGTCTTCCTCCTCAGACTCCAAATCTGCTGATAATCCATTCACCTTGTCTGGGGACATGTGAATGTCCTTGAACCTAATCTCTTTTCCATCTACACTCCCATCCAAATCCTCTGAAGCAAACAGAGACTTTGCAATCAAACCCATCCCCTGGCCCTTCACCCCATCCGTCGAGGTGTTGTAGAACCTGTGCTGGGTTGGAAAACCCCCTCCAACTGCACAATCCTTTAAAACGGGCCCATACACAACCTCCATCGGCTTTCCTTCTTTAAGAGAACAACCACTCCCACCATTACCTAAACACTTTTGACCCACATTCTCCCCAACCAGACATTCTCCTTGAATCTGAGAAGGCTCTGCATCAGACTCATCCACACCACCAAACACCATCTCAGCAGACTTTTCTCTAGCCAAACCAAATGTCTTCTGTGGCATTTCCTGACCTGGACAAGAGTCATCTGGAACTCCCATCCCCTCTAGAATAACTGAGTTGTGCCTAAAAGCCCCATCCCTTTCACCTGCTGGAGCAGAACTCAGGTTGGTCACATGGATGCCCAGGTTCTGGTAAGATGTCAAGCCTGCTAATAGCTACTACTCCAACGCACAATCTGCCCTTCCTTTCCCCTTCTGCCCAGACAAACAATCACGGTCCTCATGACCCCATTCTTTACAGGACTTGCATTTGACCATGATTTCTTCTATTTCTATTTCTTGTCTCCATAAGCCCTCTGGAGATCTAATCTCAACGACCTTCAGGAGCTCTGGCTAAGGCTTCCACAAAGCATGAATTAAGATTCTTTCCCAAGTAATAATCTTGCATATTGGAAAATAAATTACACTTCTATTTTTCCAAGCTACTCTTCCTTATAATGTTTAGATTTATTCTAAAGTGCTCATTGTGACTCATGTTTACTACTCTTCTTATTAGTCTCATTCCAATATTTCCTACAAAAATATGGAATGATCACATTTATATTTTATTTGTGTCTCCTAAATATCCACAAAATTTGGAACAATAATATTATGAGCATCACTTTGATGAAATGAGTACTAAGTGATCCATTCTTATGAGGGGTTCATAAGAACTACTCATAAGAATGGGTTAGCTTGACTCTAAAACTATGCAAGTGAATCTTGATATAAATATCATAGTATGAAAGTCTTGTGAAAACACTCATTCTTCTAGCATTGAAAGTTGTGAGAGAGTTATTAAGGGGATTCTCGTGTGTATAGATTCAATGTATAAGTTCAAGACAGATTTTGAGGTGATATTTCTTTCCTTTTGGTACATCTATCTTTAAATTGGATGTTCTTTTGCCTTCATGGTAGGGAGTAAGTAATTTTTATGTGGGTTCCTTTTTTCATTCTTGGATTATTAAGGAAAACATAGTTTGTGAAGAGGAGGTTTTGCTTGTTATCTTATAAAAAAATTGGGTATTAGCTATTATAATAAATGATAGACAGAACAATGTCCTCTAAGGATGTTGAAAAGAAATATCTATATGATGGATTCTCTTCCCAATTTATCTTCAAAGTTATTTAGTAAATATTTGGGAAACCAAAATAGGGTATGTTGATTTGCAAAGGAAGAACTAAATCTCCCAAGCTTGTTCCAACAACCATAAAATTTTATGATTGGGATGCAAGGGAGATTAGTGGATTTGATGGGTTGGCTTTGGCTAGATTCACCTAAGACAATTGATGATTTATTAGGCATTGTTGTCGTCGATGCATTGTTAAGGTTATTATGGTTGATTATCAAAGCTAGTGGGATTCAAATATAGAGGCATGTTTAAGATAATTCTTATCATTGGTTGGTTAATAAAAATATGGTTTCAAGATTGATGCACAAACATATTAGAAGGGCACTTTTATGATGTATGTGAAATAATCACATTATTAAGCAAAATAATAGGTAATCTATAGGCAAAAATACTCCATATATAGATATTCTATATGAGGGACATGACTAATTCCACAAACTATAATATTGACTAGGCTTTTCTCATTAGTGGAATCATATAATAGCTAGTGTGTATTGCTGGCTAGATGCATGAATTTGTAGTTTTCATACAACTAAGAAATGATAATGTTTCTAAGTACAAACCAAGTAGGAACTATAGACCCACTAATCTAATTTGTAACCACTCGCCACAACTATATTATGATAACTCTCTTATTGATAATAGAGAGTATCTAATGCATTTATTAAGACCTTGATTATGGTCATGGTAGACCACACAAAGAATGACTTCCATAGGAGGCTAATAAGGTGATCCATGAACAAGAGTTTGTTTCATTCAATCCTTAACATTAACTATCATTAAGGTGGACAAATTTTTGAGGTGAGAAATTTAGTGAAATATTACTTAATATTCTAACTGGAGATATTACATACTAATCATGAAGTGTGAGTTCATATGACTCGCTGATATATAATGATAAAGTATTACATAATTAAAATTGTAAAAAACTCTACCTACTTGATATTAAATTTATTATTATTCTAATGTGCAAAGAATAAGCAAGATTATCTAGGAATTAAATCTGTTATGGTTTCATCATTAATAGATGGATGGATTGAATGAGTGATCGGTGAAGTAGTTGAATTTGTGCCTATAATTCTCTGTCTGGATTCTCTGTATTACATGGGGAGAAATGGGGGTGATGGGGGAGGAGATTACAATCTTGTATCAAGATGTAGATTTATTTTCCGACCATATTAATGTAACGAAAATGAACCGAAAACTATCTTGATTAATATGTTCTAATACCCTAACTAGCAAGGAATTTTGTTGATACAACTGTAGCACAAGTTCAAGAAAATTTATCACTGTAAAAATACCAGTCCTCGAGTGCTCGCATCCAAAAATCTTTCTCATTGCTGTTGACGGAGGCCCGGGCATCGCCGTTTACACAGCCCATTTTGGGCTCCCTTGCGGTCATCCTCGTTGGTTATGTGCCAGCCCTTGGTACTTTGTGCCCGTGGCACTTCGTTCCCCCATTCCCCCCTGTGGCCGTGTTTGTCACCAATGATCGCTACAGAGGCGGGATGAATGAGATAGGCGGGATTTTGTAAAGAGGCAGGAATTTGGTCTTTTCTTTTTTTTTAAGTAATGCACGCATTCGTAGAAATTCTGACGAACACGAGCATTTTTTTGTTAAAAAATCAAATTTTCACACAATGCTCCTTGTCCATCAGAAACCTCCATTGGAATCTGACCCCAAATGTATTAGTGACTACATGAGTCTGCAAACATCCATGTGACTCAACTCACAAACACTAGTGACTCTAAGGAGAGAGTGTCATCCCATGGCTTAAGGTGGTTACCCTGGTAGGCCTCCATAGGTCCCGACCCCCATCCTGGGTTATCCTAGTAACCTATCCCGAACCTTCGGCTCCATCTAAGCCTCATGCGGACCCTACCAATCCTTTCGTGAAGACAAGGTGGTAGGTTTGTCATTCCAGGCCTTCTCACCACATCCTGAGCCTATACAAGCACTCAACCATGTGCAAGGCACATTATCTTAATTAATATTTTAACTACCCACCCCCTATTCAATTATTAGGTTATCACTTCTTAACTGACTTTCGAGGGGTTATCCTGCCATCCACTTTGGGTGTGACCCCCGCTCGAAAGCCACTCTCTCTCAAAGGACACTAACAAGAAAGGTCTCTCTACGAGAACTCAATGGCAAAATACATAGCCATATCTAATCTTGACAAACCATGGGTGAAGGATACACAATCACTAACCCAGGATTGACCATTTGGAAACATAACACACAATGGCTCACATCAACAGAGTTATACAACAACACCTGACCAAGGGGTATAACAACATATGACATAATGACAACTCAGCCAGAATTGCAATGAAATTAAGCTTGACTGCAAATACCATTTACACAAGATCCTAATATAGGCAATCTTTTCTTTAAACAACCAAAAGCATAAAATACTTGCCATTAAAGATTTTCCAGAACATAAGAAAATACAACTATATTAATACAAGGAAATCAATGTTGTCATTTTTCCAATAAGGTTAAATAAAATCACGTTAAAATTAATCTCCTAATGTATTTCCAAGCATAAATATAGAATCTTAAATTATAAGCTTTTCTGAAAATAACCAAATTCTTAATTAATTATATATATATATATATATATATATAATATAATTATATGAATATATATATACATCGTATATATATTATATACCTATAATCATATTACAATATATATATATATATATATAAACACATGAATTAATTTGCACAGTATTAAAATAATACTTAAATAACATAATGCCCACAATTAAAAAACTTATATATGAATATATATATATATATATATATATATATAAATTAAAAATTGAATTATATAACTCTGGGCAAGAAATCCGAATGTACCATATTCTGGATTGCACAAATTTTAACCAGGGAAAAGCAAATTATATTTACTCCCTGCTACCGCATGGTAGCAGGTACTACCATAGGTAGTACATGCTACCTTACAGTAGCAGGTTGCTACTGTACGGTAGCGGTACTACCGTTGGTAGCAACTACTGACCCTCCCAAAAAACCAATTTTTTTTATTTTATTTTTTTTAAATTTCAATAACCCAAAAAAACATTAAATTGCAATAACCTAAAAACTTTAAATTTTATTTCCAATAAAATTTATTTCCAGGGAAACTAATTAATACATATTTTCTGCAAAATAATATAATAAAACAATTTCCCCATAACTTTTAATGACCCAATAAATTTAATTAATAATAACTAAATAATTTCACAGAGATGTACAATTATTGACAGAACAACCATAGCCAAATATTGAAACCAAACCCAAACAAGAGGGAATATTTTCTCTAGTAAATCCCATTTTCTACCAAAACTTGCAACTTTTAAGCACAGTAAAACATCTTGGCAAAAATTTTCCATAATAATTCTTCCAAAACCTCACAAAATTTAATCTATAAACACCCAGGAAATAACTTCTTTCCATATACTAAAAATTAATTTCAGGAAAGAATTTTAGCCAAGAACACGAAATAACCAGAAAGGGTTTTGGATTTGACAAATATTTTTGACACACATCATTTAGAAAGAGGGAAGAAATAAAATATTTTCTTTAAAAACAACCAGAAGAGGCCACCCAACCTATATAGCTTTCCTAGAAGATTTACGTGGAAGGGCTCAATTATGTACCAGTTTTCCAAGCCAATCCTTCTTCCAGCAATCCTCTGATAATTTCTTCTTCAACAAAATATTGCTTCCCAAAAATCTCTGCCTCTTTCTTGTGAAATCCCCAAAAAGAGAAAGATCTATTCTTTTTAACCTAATATTTTAGGTTGCACATATTTTTCCCAAAAACCTAATATTTAATTTTAGTAATAAAAAGGAATTTTAATTTCTTTTCTTTTTCTTTTTTAATACCCACTAGAAAGATAATTAAATGAACATGCAAAAATTATAATCGTTTATTTTTTTTGTTTTTCTTTTCTTTTCTCATGCTAAATAATTAATTTTCTAAAAACAGAAAATAAAGCAATACTTTAATTCTAATTTATTCTTTTATTCATTTATTTATTTAAAATTCTAGGAAACAATAAATCAAATTAATCTAATTTATTTTTCACTAAAATTTAAATAAGATATAATTCAAATACAATGCAACTTGCAATCTAATTTAATAATTTGTTTTAATTAATTAAATTTAAAATATCAATGCATAAAATACATAATTCCAAAAATACTAACTATGAGATAACTCCATAAATTTAATTAATTAATTAAAACCACTAAACACACAAAATGAGCAAACCCCAAGCAAAGACTCATAAAAAGTCAAACGACAAAATACGAAAGCCGAACAAACCGACAGGACGAACAACTGACGACACTCACAAGAGTGTAACAATAAAATAAGGTCAACTACTACCTCCTCCACTTCCATTAGAAAAATATAAGGCATGCTCAGACCTGTGAAGCTAGGTGGAGATGGTACCCCGTACCTACCCGGTACTTGTACCTACAATATCCTGCATCACCGAACCACACATTCATATATACAATATAGAAAACACGGCATGCACACCGATGAAGGAGAATCGTGACGTTCCCTATCTCACCGGAGTGAGTGAAGGAAAATCGTCCCCTTGCATCCAATACACTCACAGACACGCAACATATAATTTCACATTGCATAGATAAAGTAAAGTGTCAGTACATAGAAATAATCCATAAAATACCATAAATCATAATTAATGAAATACTGCAAATAAATTATGCATCTCATATCCAAATAAAGCATGAAATAATGTCATGTAAGTCTGAATAACACATCATAGTAATGTATCCACTGAAAGTAAAAAATAATAAAATATGAGTCTAATAAGTTCAACAAGGAGGGGTACTACACAATCCACAATCCAAGCCAAGAAATCTTCAAGCAATCCTCAAAATCCAAAATCCTTAGCCAAATCCAACTTGCAGAATAATACCCAAAATGTTAACCCGACAAAATACTCAAGAAGCCAAATAAATAAAAAATAAAACTAAAACTATAGAAAATCTCAGCCAATCAAAATATTACAAAATAATATATTTCTTACCTACCATTTGCAAAACCCAAGATAAAAATAATAAAATATTATTTAATTTACTCACCCAACAATATAACCAATAGAATAATAGGGTAGGTAGAAAGGATCTACCAAACAACCCAAGAGAGTAAAAAGAGAATAATAATATAAACAACTCATAAAATCATGGGCACAAATAATTATAAAAGTCCAATTAAATAAACAACTGAGTATAAATAAATACCACATATGATTAATAAATAATAATTAGTAATTAGTAATAAACATCAATAAATAATCCTTGATAACCCAAGGTATTATCAAGCCATTAATTAAATATAAACCAAGGAATCTATAATATTAATATTAATTTAACAACACTTTATTATTAAATATTATACCAACTTTTTATTTAATTTATTATTATAAATTATATTAATCTTTTATTTTAATTTAACATTATTAAACTATATAAATCAATTTAATCAATTAATAAATAACCAAATCAATAATTACCATGCTACATCATGCAAACCACCAAAGAATAAACCCAGAAAGCATTATACACTAACCACAACTCGTGCCAAGACTCTAAACTAACAAGGTAATCAACTTAAACCTAGAGTAAAGGGTGGGATATCATGTCAACTCCAATTTCCATTGGGATAAGACATGCTCAAACCTATGAAGCCAGGTGGAGTCAATGTCTAGTACCCACAAATCTTGCATCCACAAAGCCATGGTAGAACATATACAATAATATATAATGAACAGACAAGTGATAGAGAATCGCAACGGCATATCATGCTCGCAATGAGTGATATGAAATCGTCTCTACTCACATAGACAATCACTCAATATAAAATCAATGCATCACATAGAATCATAATAATAGAATGGGGTTACTACATCATAAAATAACATCAAATAATCATAGAACAAACATGATACATGCATAGAAGTGAACACACAATGATCATCATAGAGTAATCTATCCTCACAACAGTCTAGAAATATCATCATCCACATGTAAACATAATGTCAAGCATACTATAATATGTCTATTATCCATAAAGAAGCATCTAAAACATAGATAAATCCATAAACATCTAGTCAAAGCTCATCACAAAAATAGTGTAAACTATGCGTATAATCTGTCGAAGCACAAAAGAAATGACAAGTCAAGGAGAGGCACTACATTTTCCAGTTGTTTATATTATGCTCCCATCTTTGTATTAGGTACTTATCATTCATGCCCCACGTATTCAACTATCTAATCATAAAAATGACACAATTACAATCTTCATCTTGTAATAGATTTGTATGAAATATGAAACTGCAGTCTCTACTTTGAGTAGTACTCGGTCCATTTTAAAAATAATTTTAATTTTAATAGGATGGTGATTAGAAAGAATGTATGGGTAGACATTAATGCAAAAACCCTTCTCATCCTTAGTAAAACTAAATATGTCTCTATTAACATAGAACCTATCAAGCCTGCAGTAAATCCTTTTCTTACCTTGCTAGAAGTTGCACCATGTGAAACAATTGTTCTCATCTTTCTTTCCAAGTAATGGATCAAAAAGTTTTAATTTATCTTTCATGTTAAACCAGTAGTTCTCTTCATTACTCTTTCAATCAAACTTATTTCTTGCATATTTGTCATCTTTGTGTTCTATCATGTTAATGTCTCCACCAACCACCCAATAGACATTAGACAAGCTATACATCCATTTCCAAAGCTCAATTCTATTTTTGTAATCATTGGGAGCATAAACAGAGCATAATCCCACCTTAACATCATCCTTTTGGATTATTACCCACACTGGTCTATTACATGGGGAAGATCCATGGTCTAAAACATGTTTTCTCCATTTGTTGGAAAGAAAGATGATTGTTCACCTTTTCCTTTGTAATGTTTACTTGTGAATTGTATGGCATCCTTCGACATACATTTCAAGTTGACATCTAAACTAAATTGTGTGGCTTTGACTTCTTGAAGAAAAACTACCGAACCTTATTCTTGATAGAATTAAGGAATCTTTTTAATATATACTTCCTATCTTGGGATTCCAAACCCCTTACATTTCATGATACACATTTCAAGTTCATGAGAATCATTATTCAGTACTGTCTATTGAATTCCTAAAGCTTTCAAAGCATTTAGGAATTTTATCATCTATCTCCTTCCTCTTATGAATGGGAGAAGAAAATTATTTACTTTTGTTCTTTCTTTTATGTTTAACTACGTTAAACAAACCATACCCTACTAGTATCATTTTGTCACTTGATTCACCATTCTATTGAGATTTCTTCTTCCCTGTAGTGATTATCAAACTAGTATCTTCTACAATTTTCCCTATAGTATTCTAGCCTTCCCATAAGACAACGTTGTTAGATTTATTTTAAATAACTACAGCCTAACACTGAAGTTTAAATTGATCTACCTCATGTTTTGGACTTTGGGTATCATTTGCAGGCCATCGCTGACCTTATATGTGGGAGAGTTAAATTTTATATAAACTTCAGGGAGATCCTTGTCACTTACTTAATTACTTGAGTCGAGACATTGAAGAGCCAATTGGTTAGGGTCCTAGATAGGATTATTAGCCTATCTATATTCTCAGGTATGGGTTGCCTCAGCTCCTATTCCAATAAGGGGCCATCTGGAGATTCATTCTCTCCACAAATGGTCCCATTATCTTCTTGGTCTGAGAGTACATTAAACTTATTGGTTGGGTCTATGGTAGGTGATGCCTTAGGGGATAGAAGACTTCTAGGTCTCTGCACACTTGAGCCAATTTGGTTATTACTTTCTAGGTACAAGATAATTGATTTCACCATAGATCTTGATTTACAAGTTTGACCTTCTATGCAATTTATCATATCTTTATTATATTCCTTATCATTTGTTGGTGTGCAAGGCACAATCTCCTCTTCCATATAATATTTCTTAGATTCAATCTTATTTTTAATCCTTTGTAACACAATTTGTTATGCATTCTTCTTCCTAGGCCTTTTTGTGTAGGGTATTATCAAAGAGTCCATACAACCCAAACTTTCCTTTTAGGGGCTCTCGAACTTGAGATTTAGACTAAAAAATAGTTAAATATGGAGGAGGGTCTGCAATAAACTTCCCTACTTCCATGGAAGCCAATAGAGAGGAGATACAACTAGGGTACTTATAAGAGTCTGGTTTATCAATATAATCCTTTAGAGACAACTAAATGGCACTAGTCAAAGAGTTGAGGTTAGCCAACATGTCATCTTTATTTCTCGTAGGCACATTGTCAGTAACTTGGTTATTAATCATACTAGATGAGTTAGTGTTAGGTCTTGAGTACATGGTCAAGTTAGCTTTATAGACCTACCTATTTTTGGTACCAGACTTATTAGATATAATAGGACAATTCCTTTGAATGTGTCCTTCTTCTTGCAAAGATAACAAGCATTAGTACCTCCAAGCACCTCAATGTTACAAGTGAATATTTCATCATTGATATTGATTTAAATTGAGCTAGGGATTTCAATACCTAGATTAAGTGATATTAAAACCCTAGCATCTAAATGGGGAAGGGTAAGCCTTGCCTCATCTTTTCTAACCACTTTCCCTAAAGAAACAAGCATTTAGGGCAAAAAAATTTGAAAGAAAAGGTGGAATATTTTGTAACACAATCCACGTATGACACGACAAGGTTTAAACCTCATCACTCACAGCATCGGGCATCCATTTAAGAGCCCTAAAAATATAATTACCTATATTCCAATACTATCTATTGATAATTAGTTTTGAAAAATATTAAAAATAACCTTCTTTTTTTTTTGAATCATAAGACAAAAAGAAATTTGAATATCCATTTTGTTAATCCAAACATTTCTAAACCAAACATCTAGTAACTTCCTAAATGGAACTAAGATGAATCTATAGAAACTAGAAAGATAGCTTGACATCTTTAACCTACTATTCTCTTGAGAAAGAAATTCAATAATCTCGGGATTAGGAGAGATGGTAAGTTTATAAGGGTTATGAACATGCATCTTACCTCATCTTCCCTTTGCACTTCCATTCTCTTTTGCATCATGCACAAGATTAGCAACAAAGATTGCACTATTGACACTGCCTTAGTTTCAACAACCAACACTTCTTTAAAAGATCTAGAACTATAATTAACTTCTTTGGGAGCCTTATCTTTTCAGATGGTTGGATTTTCATTGATTGGGTATATGGACACCACCATACCAGATTTTACCAAGGCCATTGTTACCACACACAAAGATAATATATGCAAATGCAAATGAAGATGGTAACTTTGGCTTAGTATGCTTATGGGGGTTAAGAACTCACACCTGAGTGAAGGAGGATGCTGACCTCCTCCACTACCTCTGCAAAAGAGCCCTCTACACATGCTTGAGCCCTTCCTTGATCAATGCACTGACACCTTCCTCCACCATTAATTATTGAATTATTTTTTATTTTTTTAACAATTGGTAAATATTATATATTTATATATTACTTTTAATAATTTTATTTATAAATATTAATATCTATTGTAAAATTGGTATTCTTATATTGAAAAAAGAACAAACTACTTTCCTACTAAATAAAATTAATTATATTATAAAATATATGTATTATTTGTAATGCCCCGCCAGGAAACCCCGAAGGGATTAAGCCAAAACACAAGAATAGAGTGCAATAATTTTTTTTTTTTAAGTTACAACACATAAGATGCAACATGATAACAAAGATTCAGATTACATAGCGGAAGACTTCCATTAACTCCTAAAGAGTTTCCCAACGAGATTACTTAAATTTACACAATACACTTTACTCACACAATTAATCCAAGAGCTGAATATCTTAATAACGAGATAATTCATAATCAGGATAATTTCTTTCAAAGGACTGAAATGTAAAACACAAGCAAGGATTCATCCTTAAGATCCATTCATGATTCTCATTTAAGCTTTTCATTTAAAATTGCAAACCAACATCTAACATTCTAATACACTAGGAATTTCACCATAAACATAAGAGATCTTTTCCAAGCATACCTAAATTTCTTAGCAACAACTGAGTATAATTCATTACTCTAAGTTACATTCATTCATATTCTAGCTTATTGCATTAAAATGACGATTTCACACATGCATTACGATAAATCGCATCTCAACCAATTATGCATTCGATCCACATGGCATTCAAGAAAGAATTGAGTATAAGCATTTAAAGTTAATTCCAATTTTCCACTTAACCATTCAACATAAATTAATCATACATGATAAAGCTGAATAAAGAGACATAAGAGAATGCATCACATAACACCATAATGATCTCGGAGTTCACCCCTAAAGGGCTACATCTCCGGGTCTGCGCAACTGCAAGACCCCCTCGGATAAATAATAAGGTTAAGAGTACAAAAGGTTACACCATACAATCCAGCCATCAAGGCGATACATAAATAATATACAGATGACCACATCGGTCCATAATACATACACGATCCTTACAAAGAACAGGATCCAGCTGAACATAAACAAAGCTAAAACAAGAGGTCCAGAAGAGCATCCATAACTGAGCCATCACCACCCAAGGTCTAACATGGAACCGACTCTCACAAGGGCAGAGACAAAGGACGACTCACAAGGGTACTCAAAACAGGACAAAACGACAACACACTAGCGAACGTAGGGACAAGTGTCATCACACGACCTGGTATGGATACCATGGAAAGTCTTCATAGGTCCCGGCCCATACACTGGTAACCCTGGCAACCTAATCCGAACTTCCGGCCCATCCAAGCCTCATGTGGACCCACACATCCTCTCGTGATGACAAGGAAGGTAGTTTGCCATTTCAGGCCTTCTCACAGCATGCCGAATCTATGATAGCATTCGTCCCATGTGTGAGGCACATTATCTTATTTAGAGATTATTTTCTAATCTACTTAGGTTATCACTTATTAGACTCACTTTCGACGGGTTATCCAGCAGCCACTTTGGGCGCGGCCCCCAATTGAAAGCCACTTTCCCATACGACACTAGACTAACTCAGACGAACTCGAACCAAGGAATACACATGGTCAGACGAACGGAGTTCAAGAAGATACAAACATCAGGTCAAACACGACTCAAGGGTAATCACTTACTGACGGTGCTCTAACTAGAGACCTGACAACTAAGGTTAGCCACGAATCATCATTCGACTCACACAAAGAGGATATAACCAACTAAGTCAACATCACAATCCAACAGTCAACTCGGAAATCGAGGACTAAAACAGGAACACCAAATCATCCATACGACAGGGTCCTTTTACACAAAGCAAAACATGCCATTTCATAATTAGGGCGAATACAGAAATTAAACTCGCAAGGCAATAATCAGAAAAGACATTATTCCCTCAAGTTGATTTAAACATTAAAAACGATCAAGTTTTCTACAAGATCCAAATCAGATTTGAGTTATCTACCTCAACTGGGGATAAGTTGTTCTTGGTTTTCTAACTCCTAAGGTTCAAGCATTGAACAGGCAATTTAGGCCATAAAGAGTTTTAACCAATTCATATTATTAAATCTCAGACAACCGTTAAACAATTAAAATAAGATATTTAAACTCCAATCAAAACGTCATTAACATACTGGACTAAAATCAATCTCTACAGATTCATAATTTCACTTCCAGATGCATTATACGAATTACGGAAATAAAAATGTAGAAAGAGAAACTAAAGAAGCTAATCATTTCCAAAAGCACATCGTTTAATTTCAATACCCAACGATAAGTATTTCACTACTATACAGTTACTCAAATGATCTGTTCCACGATAAAATTTAACATCATCAACAATTTTCAATTGCGAAAATCAACAGTTTTAAAACTTAATCAGGAAAGGAACATAGGTCGAGAAATGGGATTGAATATTTAATTCACTTATAAACCCATTATAAGATAAATCCATATCTAATTATCATTTATCACTATATGCCACCCTAATCCAGTTTAAAACTAATTAAACTCAACATTAAAATTACTCTCCTTTAAATGATATAAATATCATATGTTTTTCTTCCCTTTTTTTTTTTATACTAAACATTACATTGAATATGCATTTAAAACTTCGTTTAAAACAACTACATTTAAACAAAGAAATGCATTTAATTAAAACTAAGCTCTTTTATAAAAAGGAAAAGCATTTAAAAAAAAACACGCATGGAACGTGTAGTACCCCTACCCTAGTCTATTTCTAACCTTGGTTAATCTTGATTAGTTAATCGTAATATGATGTTACAATCAGATGTTTGATTTCACGCATAGCTATTGATGTGGTTTTCTCACTAGTTGTATGCAGGTTAGTCAGTGTACCTATTTCGTGATTTTAGTATCGGACTAACGCTTTCAGTAGATTTTATAAATGTATGCATGTATGATCTTTTGTTGCAGGAGATTTCAGGTACGAAGTCGCATGAGTGCGAGGTTCGTCGTCACCTGGTTTTGCAGGTTTGAGCATACCTTTTAATCCTTAGAGTTGGATTAGGTGGTCGTATGACCCTAGTCGACCTTAGTCGTGCTCAAGTGAGCATCGCCAGTCGTCGTCGGTAATCCCTGTTGGTTTGGGTTTGCGAGTCATCTGTTTGGTTGGCTTTCTCGATTTGCGTGCCTGGTGTGTTTGGTTAATTGATTAATTAGTCCTTAGTAATTATCGTGATTAAATATGCGTGAGTGCATTGATGATTAATGGATTAATTAATCTGGTTTCCGTTAGGCGATTTTCGTTGATATTGTATTGCTTATTTTAATTGGGAGTGAATTTGAATTTAAATGGCTGATTTCGATTATTTAATGCATTTTATATATGCTGTTGAAAAAGGAAAGCTGTGTATTTAATCGCAATGGATTAATTGTATTCTGTGGCTTCTGATATTGGAAGGTTAAATTTAATTGATTGAAGAAGTCGATTTTTAATTGGAAAAGCGAGTTAGATTGTTGATATTGTTGAAAAGGATTAAATTTAGAGTATTACTTGTAAATAAAAGTTTTTTATTCCAAAAATAGAAATTTGGAGTCAACTCTGCCATATAACCCAAATTTGGGAAATTTGGAGAGGATGGATAAATTTGGGGAGGATTTTGGCTGGAAGGATTTTGGGGGGGGGGTTTGGAGAAGAGGCAGTTGGTTGATTCTGGCAGGATTGGGCTCTCCCTCAGCCATACCTGGATTGCGAATGAAGGTAGGAATTCTGAATTGTCTTCTTGTTTTCAAAAGAAATTATTGTTTTGATTGAAAGAGATGAATTTGTGATTGAAAACCAATTTGTTTGGCTGGAGATTTTAAATGGAAATGTGTGTGTTTCTTCATGGCTGTTGGGCGTTCGAAACCCTTGGCTGTTTGTTGAGTATGAGAAAACCCAACATGAAAACGTGATTTCAATCTCATTTTGTTTAACCGAATGTATAGTAAATCAAAACTTCCTTATAAATCTTTGGGATGGGCGTTTGTGTTTATGGAATCGAACTGTGGTTTTTTTTTATTTTATAGCAAATTTATTGGGTAAAAGACCAAGCTGTGTTTTATTTTGATGAGCGCTGTGTTAACGCGTCATCACCGACTGGGCGAGGTCGAATTTATTTTTAAAAAAAAAAAAGATTGAAACCGTAGTTTGGAGTGGAGGGCGGGGAGCGGAGCTCCACCCGCTCCTCCCCTCTCCCCCCCGCGTTTCCCCCTGTTTTCCCCTGTTTCCGTTGTTCTTACCCCGCGGATGCCTATGTTGGTAACCACGGCCGCGGCACTGCGGTGGCCGCAGGTCCGCGGTGGCCGCAGGTCCGCGGTGGCCGCAGGGCGCCGCGGAGCCTGCGGGCACCGCAGCGGCGCCGCCGCTCGGGCTTTGCCCTGTGGCTAGGGTTAGGGCACGGCCCGCCCTAGCCATTGTGTTTAACTTCGTCTTTTTTTTATAATGAATGTTTTTTTTTGTATAAAAGAAAATGCTTATGATATTTTTTATATATCATTTTAATGGAAGAAATTTTAATGTTAAGTTTAGATTAGATGCTTAATTTTGATTAAAGGTGGAATATCATGTTAAATTTCAAATTGGTATTGATTAATTTTATAATGGGGTTATAGGTTAATCATTATCCAATTTCATTTCACGACTTTGGTATTTTTTTTTAATTAAGTTCTACAACTGTGAAGTTTTGCAATTGAAAAGTAAGCGAAATAATTATCGTTAGAAATTGAAACGATATGCTTGGAAATGATTATCTCCATTTAGATTCTCTTTCTATATTTGTATATTCCGTAATCTGTATTATGTAATTGGAATTGAAATCATGAATCTGTAGAGATTGATTGTAGACCAGTATGTTAAAGACGTTTGGAATTGGAGATTAAATATCTTGTTTTAGTTGATTAATGTTTGTCTGAATTTATTAGTATGAATTGGTTTAAAAACTCTTTACGGCTTTATATGTCTGTTTAGGCTTTGAATTTTAACGAGTTAGAAAACCAAGAACGACTTATCCCTTGATAAGGTAGATGACTGTAAGTTGTTTTAGATCTTGTAGAAAACTTGATCGTCGTTTAATGATTAAATCAAATTGAGGAAATATTGTCTTTTCTGATTATTGCCTTGCGAGTTTAATTTCTGTATTCGCCTTTAATTTTGAAACGACATGTTTTGCTTGTTTAAATAGGACCCTGTCGTATGGATTGACTTGGTGTACCTGTTTCAGTCCTCGAATTTTGAGTTGACTATGGATTGTGATGTTGATTTAGTTGGTTATATCCTTGAGTGAGTCGAATGATGATTCGTGGTTAACCTTAGTTGTCAGGTCTCTAGTTAGAGTACCGTCAGTAAGTGATTACCCTTGAGTCGTGTTTGACCAGATGATTGTTCTCCTTCTTGAACTCCGTTCGTCTTATCATGTGTATTCCGTGGTTTGAGTTCATCTGAGTTAGTCTAGTGTCGTATGGGAAAGTGGCTTTCGATTGGGGGCCGCGCCCAAAGTGGCTGCTGGATGACCCGTCGAAAGTGAGTCTAATAAGTGATAACCTAAGTAGATTAGAAAATAATCTCTAAATAAGATAATGTGCCTCACACATGGGACGAATGCTATCATAGATTCGGCATGCTGTGAGAAGGCCTGAAATGGCAAACTACCTTCCTTGTCTTCACGAGAGGATGTGTGGGTCCACATGAGGCTTGGATGGGCCAGAAGTTCGGATTAGGTTGCCAGGGTTACCAGTGTATGGGCCGGGACCTATGAAGACTTGCCATGGTATCCATACCAGGTTGTGTGATGACACTTGTCCCTACGTTCGCTAGTGTGTTGTCGTTTGTCCTGTTTTGAGTACCTTTGTGAGTCGTCCTTTCTGTCTCTGCCCTTGTGAGTGTCGGTTTCATGTTAGACCCTTGGGTGGTGATGGTTTAGTTTAATGGATGCTCTCATGGACTCTTATGTATTAGCTTTGATTATGTTCAGCTGGATCCTGTTCTTTTTAAGGATCGTTTATGTATTAATGGACCGATGTGGTCGTTTGTATATTGTTTATGTATCGCCTTGATGGCTGGATTGTATAGTGTAACCTCTTGTATTCTTAACTTTATTATTTATCCGAGGGGGTCTTGCAGTTGAGCAGACCCGGAGATGTAGCCCATTAGGGGTGAACTCCGAGATCATTATGGTGTCATGTGATGTATTCTCTTATGGTTCCTTTATTCAGCTTTTCATGTATGATTTGCTTATGTTAAAATGGTTAAGTGGATAATTGGAATTAACTTTAAATGCATATATTCAGTTCTATCTTGAATGCCATGTGGATCGAATGCATAATTGATTGAGATGCGATTTATCGTAATGCATGTGTGAATTCGTCCTTTTAATGCAATAAGTTGGAATATGGAATAATGTAACTTAGAGTAATGAATTATACTCAGTTGTTGTTAAGGAATTTAAATATGCTTGGAAAGACCTCTGATGTTATGATGAATTCCTAGTGTATTAGGATGTTAGATGTTGGTTTGCAATTTTAATTGAAAAGCTTGAATGAGAATCATGAATGGATCTTAATGATGAATCCTTGCTTGTGATTTATATTTCCATCTTTGAAATAAATTATCCTGATTATGAATTATCTCATTATTAAGATATTCAGCTTTTGGATTAATTGTGTGTGTAAAGTGTATCGTGAAAATTTAAGTAATCTCGTTGGGAAACTCTTTAGGAGATTGTCGTTAATGTCTTCCGCTATGTTATCTGAATCTTTGGTATCTTGTTGCATCTTATGTGTTGTAATTTAAAAAAAAAAAAAAAAATTGCACTCTATTCTTGTTTTTTTAGCTTATCCCTTCGGGGTTTCCTGGCGGGGCATTACAGAACGCGGCGAGGGTCGTGCCCTAACCCTAGCCGCAGGGCAAGGGCGTGGGCGGCGCTCACGGTGGTGCCCGCAGGTGCCACGGCGCCCTACGGCCACCGTGGCCCCTGCGGCCACCGCCGTGGGCCGCAGCCACCGTAACCCACACAGCGAGCAGAGGGGAGAGCCGCGCACGGCGAAGCCCGGGGGAGGCGAAAACAAGCCACGAGCGGGGAAAGAAGGGAGGACGCGCGGGGGAAGGGGAGGGGAGCGGGTGGAGCTCCGCTCCCCGCTCTCCCAAACCCCAACCTACAGCGAAAAACGCACGCCCAGATTCATAAAGTAATACGTTTAAATATTAAATTAATACACACAGTTCGATATTAAGAATAAATGTTTTCATTTCCTTTAAAACACAATTCGAGCTTTCAGAACAAAAACGCCCAAAAACAAGAGGAGTTAACAGCACCTCTAAATCACTTCCAGCCAAGCTGGTAATTTACCAAATCGATCCATAAACATGGCATTCGAAGGAAAATTTAAATCCAAGATAAAACCCCCATTTCATTTTAAACAAAAACTAAAAAAAAAAGGTGAGAGTTGGATCCTACCTGATCTCGCGTTCCTGGCAAGATCGGCTGAAGAATCCCAATCTCCAGCTGCTCAAATTCTTCCTTCTCCATCCAAAATCCTCCAAAATTGTCCATCCTCTCCAAATTTCCCAAATTGGGTTATATGGAAGAGTTGACCCAAAAATTCCATTTTTGGAATAAAAACTTTTATTTAAAAATAATACTTAAAAATTAATTCTTTTCAACTATACAACAATTTAACTTGCTTTTTCAATTCAAAATTCGATTTCTCAATCAATTTAATCCATTAATCTTCACTGCACAAACGCATAAATACTCAACAAATTACTAAAGGCTAATTAATCAATTAACCAAACACACCAGGCACGCAAACCGAGGAAGCCAACCAAACAGACGACTCGCAAACCCAAACCAACAGGGATTACCGACGATGACTGGCGATGCTCACTAGAGCACGACTAAGGTCGACTAAGGTCTTACGACCACCTAATCCGACTCTAGGGATTAAAAGAGGTACACTCAAACCTGCAAAACCAGGTGACGACGAACCTCGCACTCATGCGACTTCGCACCTGAAATCTCCTGCAACAAAAGATCATACATGCATACATTTATAAAATCTAATGAAAGCGTTAGTCCGATACTAAAATCACGAAATAGGTACACTGAATAACCTGCATACAACTAGTGTGAGAACCACATCAATAGCTATGCGTTAAATCCAACATCTGACACTAATCATAATATTACAATAAACTAATTAAGATTAAACCAAGGTTAGAGATCGATTACGGTAGGGGTACTACATTATTTATTGTTGAATGATCTAATTTTCTTAGTGGATTCAAAAGTAAAAAAGAGCTTATTTACTCTTATTAGTAATTGTCATTGGGCTAGTACTATTGCAATCAATTGCACCCAATTATCATTAACTCGTTATTATTCAATTGGTTTTCCCCCAATTATATCGATCAATTTTTTCTTTCGATGTTTTGTTTTAATTTTTAAATAGTATGTTTTCACATTATAGAAATTGTTTTCTTCAATCTAATTGGCTCAAATCATTTGCATCTTATTACCGAATTTCTCAAATCCACTTTCTACATGAATTTTTTTAGGCAAATTTTTAGGTCATTAAAATAATAATTAGTATGTTTTAATTTCTTTTCAAATTATTTAAAATTTTTATCTAAATCTTTCCTCATGCAATTTAGTAATATAAAAATATATCTTTGATAAATATATTAATATATATTTTCTATATAGTGTATATTTAAATTAATTACTGGATAAAAAATAAATAAATAATTTTAATATTATAAATATTTTTTGTATTAAATATCGAGAGTAAAAGAGGGATTACAAGAGTATCAAGGAGGCCCAGCCTCCAAGCAAAAAAAAGACAATCAGAGAACTTAGAACAACATAACTATAAAAGAGTTGGGCGAGCCAATGCCAGCCATCACAGAACTGCAAAAAAAGTCTAAGCATAACTATCTTCGAGATACAAAAATCGTAGAAGCAAAAGGGTAAAGACAAAAGCAACAGCGCCAGGCTAGTAAAGAATGTCAACGTGGGCCTCCACCAACGTAGTCCATCCATTAGATCCCTCCATCCAGACGACCTTCTTCCGATCCTGAATTTGAGCAAGCAAGCCAATACAATCAAATGAGGGAACTTTGTTGTTGTTCATCTCGTTGTGTAGCTTGTTGAGGGCCTCTTCAAAAGTAGTGTGGTTGTCTACAACCCTCCTCCAATCGTATCCATCATTCATTGCGTAAATAAACATAGTGGTGTGCCCGTCCTTCAGGAATTAGAGGAACTTATGTCTTTCGACATTCATCACAAAACATATCTGCACAACAATATTAAAAAAAGTGAGTCTATGGAAAGACTCAGTAAGACATCTGTCATTACCTTGAAATTTATCTCTATTTCTAAGCTTCCAAATAAACCAGAGGATATAAGATGACAAAATAAGCCAAAACATATTAGCATATTTCTTTAACCAGGAGACAGAGCCAGTGATGATATCTAAAACATTCACATGATCCGGGATACATATGTCAAACATTAACCAAATCTCCCTGGCCACGGAACAGTCAAAGAAGATGTGCCTGCAAGTTTCAGGAACTCTACAAATGGAACAAAGATCAGCATTACAGTAGTCTTTTCTCAAAGGAAGTCTGTCAATAATAAGCTAACACTTAAAGCATTTGATTTTAGGAGGAATAACACTTTTCCAAAGACGTAAAAAAAAATTTGCCAAGACATATCACATAAATCAGAATACCAAACCATATTAACATGCTTAACAATAGAATCATCATTAGTGAAGAAATCATATATATTGCAGGCTTTGATTTTAGACAAGAGAGAACCATCATTCCATTTAAAGGACATAAACCTGTGAGAATCATCATGAGAGATGGTAGGCAGGGCAAGGGCCGCACATGCATTCTTAACCATGTTGTAAGTTCTTTTCTAGGAAGGAGGCGGGTCAAAATTAGAACTGAGATCTTCCCAGTTAATCAAAACATTATGCTCAAAAATATCCATAAAACAAGTAATACCCTTACTGGCCCAAAGCTTGGCCGAACAACCTTGAGTAAGAGCTAAGGGCTTATCTGCATGATAGAGGTTCCACCAAATAGACCTCTCCCCATGGAGAGTGTCATTGCTACTAACAATATTATAAATAGTATTACTATATTTAAGCCTATATATATATACAATAATATACATAAAATTATTATATTATGATTAAATGCATTCTCGATATTAAAAGAAAATCAAAATTAAATATGTTAATTATATATAATCAACGAATAATAAAATTATATATAATAATATATTAGTAAAGTTAAATATATTAAATTATTAAAATATAAAAAAATTTAAAGATTAAGGTTTTAATAAATAATTTAATATTATTCATATTATCGACCTAATTAATTATAATCTAAATTATATTCATATTATAAATGAAATACAATATTAAATATCCTTCTCATTTAATATTAAATCTATATAATGCAATAATATAAAAAAGATTAATATACTAATTATAAATAATTTATTAATTATTATATTAATTTTCTTAAATAGATAATATTAATTGAAATTAAGATTATTTTTATTAATTTTATAGTTATTATTTAAATTAAATGATTATATTTTAATTTTATAATCCTTAATTATATTATAAATTTAATCTTAATTCTTATTTATTATTATAATTCTAAAATCATTATAATAATGATTAGGACTAAAATTAGGTTTCTTAATAAGAGTTAGTGTTAGAATAAGGGTTAAGGCTAGGGTTAAAAATAAGGTTCAAATTATTTCTAAATTAAGATTAGATTTAGACTTAGAGTTAGATTCAGAATTATGGTTAAATTTTTTTTTAAAAGATTAGGGTTGTATTTAATGTTAGATTTAGAGTTAGAATTGGGTTAAAATTTTGGGCTAGCTTACAAATTATGTTAAGGTTAGAATTAAGGTTATTATTAAGGTTTGAATTAGTTATAGATATTATTGTAATTTTATAACTATTTCATAATTATGGGCACTCTCTATTATATTATTGCAAGAAGATATTATCTCCAATTATTATCCAACCTACGTGTAAACAAAAAAAATTACTATTACATTACTAAAAAGGCAAGTACTGGCCACTACATGGCACTTGTTAAGAGTTAAAATCATTTTGTGATTTGATCATGGTCTTAGTCCCATGTTTAATTCACATTTCTTATGATTCAATCCAGGGTTGTTTTCTAGAATTGTAGGTAGTAAGGTTGGATTATTTAACATGATGAAATCATGATTACTTTTGACACTATTGATTGACATTGAGAAGCAAAATGATGCAAGAATAACCACTTAATTTTATTTGGGTTCGAAAGCATTTCACATTAAGTTGCATTGCTAACTATATAGTTGTTTATCTAGACAATTGTAACCGTTGATTGCCTATTTCAAAACAAAAAATCATCTCAAAAGTAGATCTACCAAATTTATGTTATGGAATAGAATGTTTTTGTCAAAGATATATATAATTTTATTGATAAAATAATTTGAAGATTAAATTGATAGGAATTTAGTTTAAGAATTAAAACATATTTTGGTCAAATAACTTCAAAGATCAACAAAAAAACAAATAAGAAATATGAATACTCAATATAATGTTGATGTGATCAAATGTGATTATACTTGGAGCACATGATAAAATCTTAATTCAAAAATTAAACTCATTTTGATTAAATTCAAATACAATTATACTCAAAAATTTATTTCAAAAATTAAAATGTATTAAAGATCAAATTTACTTTTAATTCTATATATAAAAATAACTTAACCTCTTGAAAAAAAATTATTCTTTTCTTTTATAGATGATAAATAATTAACAAAATAATTTATCATATTTTATTTGATTACAATTGACAAAAATTATTTGATTGCACCAAAATGATTAGTATACCTTGGGTAATTTATGAAAGGGTAAGGAAAAATCACAAGAAAGAGAAATTGCTTTTGTTAGGAATAATTATTAACAATAAAAGTCAATAGATTATGAATGCTAAAATATGTGAATATGAATAGATTTAAGCATAATTATACAAACAATATTATTGGACTTTACTTTGTAGGTCAAGATATTACGGGTCAAAAGGTGGCCATGTATAAGTTCATTTGAATTCAAGGTGACCACAAGACTATTGTTCAAATCCCTAATCCTTTGATTCCTTCCATATTTGCTTTACACGAATATACATGCTACTTTGAATAAAATGTAGTTGTTGTAGGCTAAAAATTCAACCCTAACTCTAATTGAACCTTAAACCTCATCTAAGTGTAATCTTAATTGAACACTTACCCTAATTGTAACCCTAAATGAACCCTAACCCCAAGCTCCCAAACTATATCCTAAAATGTTGACCCTAATACTAATCTAAACACTAACGCTAACCCTAAAGTTCCCCTAATCGTAACCCTAACCTTAATTCTTATTAACCCCAACCTTGATTAAATAATAACCCTAATTGAACCTTGATCCTAACCTAATTAGATACTCATTAATTAAATCTTATTGTTAGAGTCAAATTAAGATTATCATTAAGGTACTAAGACAAATCCTAGGGTTAGGGTTAGGGTAATTAATATGTTAGTATTAGTTTATAAATTTGGTATTAATCATCAATATTTATATAGGAAATATTTCCATAGAAATCTCTTTAATAGGCTTGCAAGATAAATACATCCCTACTTTTGTATTTTTTGGTTCAAAAAGTTGTATTATTCTTTAAATTGAAATAATTAATCATATAGTAAATCAATAATCAAGTCACTATAATATTGTCCAAACTAAAAGTGTAACTCTAATTGAACCATAAACCTAATTTAAGTATAACCCTGATTGAATCCTAATCCCAATTGTAACCCTAACTATAAGCTTAATTGTAACCTTAACCTAAACCTTTTTTTAAACCCAAACCCTAATTAAATAGTAATTCTAATTGAACTCTAATTCTAAACATCAAATCATAATTTTTATTAAAACTTATTGTTAGGATTAAATTGAGATTAGATTTAGGGTTCAATTGGGATTTTAAGATAAAGCCTAGGTTAATATTTTTTTAATATTAGTTTTCAAATTTAGACATTAAAATCATAAATATTTTATATTGGAAATCTATCAACATGAATCTCTTAAAAAGGTTTGCCAATAAATATGCCCCTACTTTTGTATTTTTGGGCTCAATCAAATGATGCCTGAAAGAAGTATCTTTAAAGTTAAAGATATTAGTTTTCCACAATCTATAGAGGAAAAGAGCCAGTAGTGGACATAGGACTAATAACCATCATCTTTTTGTCAACCTCACCCCTATTAGTAGACATGGTATGAGACAAAAAAAAATGGTAATGAAAGGTCCATTAATAAATATCACATGTACTTAGCTCATTATTGGGACATTTGTGCACCACTAGTGGGGCGTTTTTCCACCACTATTGGGGCATTTGTCCAATACTATTGGCTATTTTGAGTTATCTACTATTGGCGCAAAGGTGATCATGTATTTGGACCACACTTTGAAATGTGTATTTTTTTACCTTTGTGCACATAATAAATTCCACAACGTGCATCATTACTACCCACAAATCAAAACAATAGATTTAAGTAGTTAAGTCGCATAGAGAGAAAACAAAAAAAACGTCAAAATCGGATGAACTGTTTAAGAGCTTAAGATGTGCAAAGTTGGCTATGGCGACTACTAGCTCCTTTCCCTTAGTAGTAAATGTGCACGTTTGTGTGTGTTTGTTTGCTACTTTAACTACTATTTTTGTATCTTACTATGATTCAATTAAAAAAAAAATTAAAATAACAAAAATATAAAGGCATTTGTTGTAAACAAAACACTTTACTTTGGAATGTTAAACCCAAATACACAATTATTTTGCAATAAAATATCATTTCAAATACATAATAATTTAGCAATAAAACTTTATTTCATTAAAAGTAAAACCCAAATACACAATTATTTTGCAATAAAATATCATTTCAAATACACAATAATTTAGCAATAAAACTTTATTTCATTATGGCTTTAGAAAAAAGATGATTGAAATAATAGAAGAAGTTGATTATCAACTTGAACTGTCAAAAATCAACACTTCAAACTTTTTTCTCCTTTGCACTTGAACTTTCAGGTAGTCTTAAGGAAGCTCTCTTTTCATTACAGTAAATGTTCAGAACCAATACCAAATAGCCATCTTCAGGAGAAGAGAGGCGATGAAATATTTATTGGTTCATACACATATATGCATGTCTGTATATATATGTTTGTGTATATATATGTCTGTACATTCTTCTATATATATAGATACAGACACGATTAAAATCTGACATCGACTAAAATCTGACATATATATATATACATGCATACATATACAGACACACACACAAACACGGTTAAAATCTGTCTCCAAAATGTATCTCTAACCTATGTTTGTATTGGATCACTAACCTGCGTTTCTATGTTGGGATCTGTATTGGAGAGATTTAGTAAGATGTCTCACAACAAGAGTGAGTGCCTTGAAGTTTCGAGAAGGATGCTTAATCTTGTGAGTATAGTTCCCACAAATTTAAGCTAAATGGTAGAACTATCTTTTTGAGTTGAAGAACCAAATCACAGTGATCCATTCCACCAAATTAGTTGCTATTGATTATCCAACGACTTACTGCAGATCATTAGCCTTTGCCAATGTGTTCCTCTGGGAATCGTTTCTACCTGTTCTCCTCCATTGCCCATTGCTTGTTATTTTTTTTTAACGGGAAAAAATTAGCTGCTCCCAGCTCCATTAGTGCTGCCATAATTTTCTTTAGGTTTATTCTCTCTGATTTGGATTTCATCCATTCCTTCTTCTCCATGAATACCTCTAGTTGCTTACAAGACAAATTTTTCGTTTCACATCACTTTACCCTTGCAATAGTAGTAGATCCCAAAAAAAAAACACCAAGCAGAGATGATATCTTCTCTCTTTTCATGATTTATGGAATTTTCAACATGTTCTTTCAATTGTGGCTTTTCTATTCTGTTCTCTAAAACTAATATGAATTTATCAAATACAGATTTATCAAATATCTCAATTTCTATTTTAGCTTTATTTTCTGCAATTGTAACATCATCTTCGACCACCTTTAATAACAGTTTACATTCCTCTTCATTGCAATCTTTGAACTTTTTAACTCTTGCACTATTATTATCAATATTTTGTTCTTCTTCAAAATAACATTCTTCAACCTCTTCATCCCATTCATCCATCTCCTCTAGCCGAAATGCTTTTCCAATCACATTTAAGTGTGTTCTATTAACCCATCAAGAGAGTTAGTTTTTCCCTATCCTAGCAGTTCTATTCATTGACTAATCTTAGATTCTATAGTTTTCCTCTTTGAAAACTACTCTTGCTCACAAGGCGAGTATTTATTATGATCATTTTTTTCGTCTTCTCACTCCTCCTTTGTCTTTTCTACAATTTCTTTTTTCTTGCTTTCTTATTATTGCGTTACTCATACTACATCAATATCCACCATAACTCCTTCAACTAAAATTCTAATTTTTATGGCTTCCTTTGGTAGTCTTCTATTTTCTTCTACCCTTGCCTTGTCTTGTTTTTCTTTCAATTTGGTTATCATCTTTTTCACATCCTAATACAACTCATTTGCATCAAGAACCATAACCACCATTGCCCTCTAAACTATTTGGAATTCTTATTATGAACTCTCTTCTCCCTATACCTAATATCAAATTGTTAATGGGTCAAACCACAACCTGCAGATGTATAAGAAATAAAATTTACAATCAATTTGGATTTTAAGAGAAATAATTGTATAGCATATCAATTATGAAGAGTTAAAAAAAGAGTACGGATTTCAAAGAATGCAATTAAATAATTCACCCCTCAATTGTTACGTTCATAGGGGTGTCCATTACTTATAAAATTTTTGATATAAGGTTTGTGATTTTCAATGGTTTTCCAATTTATTTCAATGAAATATTATTTTTTTTGTTTTATTTAATTTAATTCTTCTTTCTTTAAATTTAATATATTGATTTTTATAAGGCAAATCAAATTATAAATAACAAATATAATATATTAAGTTTTATTAATATATGAGAGTATAATATCTTTAATAATTTTGATTTATATCATAATTAAGTAGATAAAATAAAAAAAATTTAAATAAAATAAAAATAAAAAAATTTCTATTAAGATAGTATATAAAATTGGTACAGATTTAAGCAGAGCTGGACCCAAGGCCAACCAAAATACTGACAGAACCCCCACAAGAACCAAAAAACTACCAAGGGGTAGAACGAGCAAAAAGCATCACATCATCACCGAGAAAGTATCATGGGTAGATAGAAACATTATACAAAATATAATTGTGAATCAAGGACAACAACATATAAAAGCTATCCCCAACCATCATGAGGAACCACACTAGGACCAACAACATCAACCTAGTGAGTAACAACATCATCATAAGGAACAATAACAGTATTAGAGGAAAAAGCAGCACTTTGAGTAACGACACTAGGGGAGTGGACACCCCAGTTAACATCCTAGCCATCATTCTCAGTAGCACTAGGACCAAGAGCATCTGAAAGGGGAACTGTAGAGGCACCATCTGAAGTACAAGTAACAGGAGTTGAAGAGATGTCTTGTCAAACACCCCATCCTGAACTATCATCAGCCATAGACTGGGGTAGTCTCTCAACATGGCACCCTTCAAACATCCGATTGAGATCATCTACCTCACTAGGCTGAAGAAAAGACTTCACTTTTGGATATACTGAGCAAATTGCACTTCATCTTTAAAAATAAGGAGGGTGCCATCACGGACTAGTTTCATAAACTTGCTCTTTGGAATTTGCAAAACAAGAGATACCTGTGACATAATAAAAAAATGGGTGAGTTTAAGATTAAACTCAGTAGGCTTCCCCCTCTCTTTGTGAAAAATCTCTCTATTTCTATATTTCCAAATGACCCACAGGATTTCACAAAATAAGACAGACCAAAATCTATTAAGGTTAACATCAAAATACTCAATATACCCAGCCAAAATTTCACTCCAAGACAACCCATGTTTACAAATCCACTAAATGGGAGACCCAAGGAAAATAGCACAAATTTTAGAAGCATATAAACAGTCAAAGAAAAGATGCTCAAAAGACTCCTCCCTATTACAAAGGCTACAGATAACAGGTTCCAAACCCACTGAAGACAAAACAGAACCAACAACAAGCTTCTTAAGAAGGAGCAACCACTTAAAGCAAAATAAAATAAAATGATTATCCTTAAAAATGACACTTCAATAAATAATGTAAATAAAATAAAATAAGTTGTAAATAAATAAAATAATTTATGACTGATATTTATCAAAAAAATTTAAATAGACTTATAAGATGTGTATATTGATTTACATAGCTATATTAATTTAATTGACATTATCCTTAATATGATAACTTATTTCTATATCTAACTTATAAGAGATATAAAAAATATCTCACATCTTTAACTTTCAAAAATTAAAAATGTTCCATCAAACTTTTTGATCTCCAATTGAGATAGCTAGCTATGATCTCAATCACCTTAAACATTAAACTAAAAGAAAATATAACAAACTCCCACTCTAGTTAAAAATTTGATCTCAAGCTTTAAAGAAGGGTGTCCTTTTCTCTAATTAGTTGCCAAACATGGATCTAATACCAACTGTAGAAAATAAGATAGAATTAAACAATAAAACTTTGTTGAAAAATTAATGCATCCAAGTTTGTCTAAAACCATGATAAATCAAATGCAAATAACCAAAAAGGATATATATAGAGATCTATGTTGCATTAATCTATCAACCAACAAAATAACTTATGAACCTCCTACTCCAAGCTCTAATGTATAGAAATTACAAAGAAAAACAAGGGATGGTTTTGATCAACCATTTAAAAGCCTAAAGGAGTCATGACACCCAAATTGGTTGGACTAAATCCCAATAATCTCCTTGGTCTAAGATTCTCTTGATTTAGGCATATGTGAAAAAGATAAGAGACCAAAAAGTACCCACAACCACTTTTAGGTCCATTCAGGTGATAACTTGAGTGCATTATAACATGTTTATACTATGGCTTTGTAGAGATGAGATTAGGTTGGTCATTATTGCTGAAAATTAGGTGAAGAAATCTTGTAATATGAACTAAAATGAAAGCTTGCAATATGAACTAAGATGCATGTGAATTCAAATCTAAAATTAATTTTACCAATTTGAAACATAAATGTGATTGCACTATTCAACATAAAATAAAAATCAAAAAACCAATAAGATGTCAAATTTACATGGAGAAAACCGTTCCAAAAAAATCCACTATAGAAAGAGGGAAACTTTATATTATTAATCTTCAAAAGGTAGATAATGATAATAATACACTTCACTTCTCTAACCAAATCTAGTAGCACTTGGATACGTGCAAAAAACTCATATGAGACTACTATAACATTACTCCAATCAATAGCAAACTGGGAGAGAAAAAACAACAAATGTTTCTCAAAATAAGAAGCAAGAAAACAATTGTAAAAGCCCGTGCTTAAAAAAATAGATAGCAATGAGACATAATAGAATATTAATTTCCCTCAAATGCCTCCAACATGGGTGCCTAAACCATAGCCACTCAAATATTTAGCATCTTGAATACTTCATATCTCCTTGATGATTCTTTGGATCACCCAACAATCACCTTTCACCTTTAAATCTTGGGTGCCCAAAGCATATCTCTTCATATCCCAATTTGTATGCATAAGAGAGTAAATTTTATCCATTTTGACCCATCCTTATCACCATTACATGTTCACCTCTTGAAAATATAATTATGATTTTTCATAAAGTACATATTTAATATTTTTCTCTCATGTCTTAGGGAACATGGAGATATATGAATATCATAGGATTTGCAAGGTTAATTTCATCTTATCCTAAAAACTATCAAGCTACAATGCACTTTCATTTTTTACCATAAAATCAATTTTTAAAAGATAATAAGGTCATTTTAACTTGACTCTTACCTCTACAATCGTAAACTATGAGCGATAAAAAGAATGCATGCACTCTTGGATTGATCAAACCACCAAAAAAAGGTGGCCATGATATCTACATGGTTGAGGAGGTAGGATTGTATAGTTTTCTAGTTTGTAAAAAATAAAAAATGAATTTAGCAATTATTTTGATTCAATATTCTTTAACTTTTAGAAATTAAAAATCCTTCATGAATTCATGAAAACTATAGTTAATAATATGGATAACCAAACCCTCAACAAACTCCTACATCAATTCCTTGACATCCTCTTGAGAAGCAAGAAA
>NC_081413.1:553055135-553060135 GCF_030272615.1 Cryptomeria japonica
TAGAAGATTTCAACAAGTAGGAGATGGATTAAAATCAAATTTCCTTACTTCCATACATAGGAAGAATTCCTTACATCCAGCAATAACCAATAACCAATTCTTTTGCCAACATAAACCTCAAATCTTGGGCAATTAGATACTAGGAAGCACATAGCAAACCAAATATAATTCATTCTATTCCAAAGAGAAGAGGTAAATCAAGAAGTTGATTTTCAAGAGCACAAAAACATACAACAAATAGAGATGAACAATTTCTTTCCTATAAGCAAACATATGATCTAAGCTTCACAAAATCAACAATAACAGACATTTATTCTTCCATTCCAATCATTCCTCAAGAATTTACAAAGAGATTTACATCTTTTCAACACACGAGAAGCAACTGAAAATCTCAAAGTTAAATTTAAAAACAAGAAGAGATCACCCAACCTTGAAGCAAACTAACAAGCAAAGTGATGGAGAATCCCAATCCTTGCAAACCAAATCGAATTCCAACTCCTTCAGAATGGTTTCCCAAATTTCTCTCCAGAAATTTTGCCTCCCATTCTCGTGAATTTCCAGGGATATATGGGAAAAAAATAATTTCAACCTAAACTTCCTAGGTTAAAATTTTTCTCCACCAATCAGATTAAATTATTTAAAAAGTAAAAAGCAATCAGATTTACTCTTTTCCACAAACAATTATTTTCCAAAAATACAAAAAAACAAAAGTCAAATGGAAAAGTAAAAAGGAAAAGCTTTTATTAAATTTTCTATTTATAAAATAATTTCTTTCAACATATGGATTTAACATTTAAATGGCTAGGCAATTATTTATTTCCTTCCACAAAATATATATTAATGCATTTTTCACAATGAAATAAGTCATTTAACCATTTAATCTAGCAAATCATTAATTTAATAAAATCAATAATCACAAGAGAATAATGATTAACTAATTACGCCAACATAAGATAGCATCATCCATTCAATTAAATAACCATTCAGATAAATGGAAACACGCAAAATGAAGGATGATCAAATGACAACTCACAAATGACCAAACCAAAGCACTATGACTCGCATGCCAACTAGATGGGAAAGACAACCAACTGACAACACTCACACGAGTGTAACTGCGGGTCAAGTTAGGGTCCAAAAACTATCTCCTCCACTCCCATCAGACATATAAGGTACGCTCAGACCTGTGAAGCCAGGTGGAGCCGATACCCCGTACCTACCCGGTACTAGTACCTGCAATGTCCTGCACCAAAGAACCACATGTGCATATAGACAAATATATATACAGACATGGTACACACACTAATGAAGGAGAATCATGACATTCCTTGTCTCACCAGAGTGAGTGAAGGAAAATCATTCCCTCACATCCCAATACACTTGCAAACACGCAACATATAAATAATGCATCGCACAAATAAGGTAAGAGTGTCAGTCCATGATAATGATCCATAAAATAACATTAATCATAAGCACTAATATACTGCATAAAATCATACACCACAGATCCAGATAAAGCATGAAATAACATCGCATAAAATCTGAATCAATATACAATAATGATCCACTTAAGTCAATCAAAACATACAAAAAGAGTCTGATCAAGGAGGGGTACTATATGTGTAATTAATTCAAGTTCAATTAACAATTCTACTTCATGGCATAATATATAATTATATATGTATATGTGTGTGTATATATTCACTTTATATACTCACACACACACACACACACACACACATGTCATTATCTAAAAAATGGAAATATAAGCACGATATTTCATTTATTTCGATATGAAATTATACATTATCTACACAAAAAATACATATAACAATCATCAAAATACATGTATAATCATCAAAATAAAACATTACAATCAATCTTTGAATTTTGAATTAAAAAAATATCAATTTAAGATTACTCTTACCAAATTTATCATTCAAATTTAAACTAACACTCAATTAAAGCCATTTAAATCATCTATCTTTACAAGATACAAATTATGAATTCTAATGTGGTGTGTGAGATTCCATCTCTTTACCAAAGTCAAAACAATAAGACAACTCTACCTAAACCAAGTTCTCGTCTTCATCCATGTTCACATGTTCCTGCATTCACTTGCACTTGATTGCTCATTAGCAATGACAATCCTCAATTTCATAAATAAGATAATTGAAATCATTCATTTGCATTTAAATTTCTGTCTTAATCATATCAATTTTCAATTTAAATTTCATTTCAATTTCAAAGTTCATTTTCTTTTTCCATTTCATCTATATATCATAAAAGATGAACAATTTTCTTAATTTAATAATTGTAATTAAATATTGATAAAAACAGTTTGTGACATCCTTGACCACTTGGAAGAGACATCATCTCGATGTCTTATTATCTATCAATAAGCATATAGTATCTCAAACATCTTAAAGCAATAACCACACATCATAGTCCCAAATAAAAACATAAACAATAGCAGTAGCATCCATGCTATCCAAGTTCACAACATGTGAATCAAAATAAGAGTATCAAGTATCTCATGCAATTAAGAAAATAATAATCTATGAAAGCAAATGATAAAAATGGCTATCAATCATCTCAACATCCTCCCATCTAGCACTATCCTCAGAATATTGGTCCCACTGGACCTTATATTGAGTGAAATATTTGCTATGTAGTTTCATGCTACGTTGATCTAAGATTCAAATGGATTCCACTAGTACCACCCCTAGATATTGTACCTATAAATATCACCAATCAAGAATATGAGATGCATCAGGATGATATGGTTTCAACAAAGAAACATGGAAAACATTATGGATTCGAGCTAGACCAGATGGTAAAGCTAGTCTATAAGAAACTGGATTTATGACTTCCAGCACATTAAAGGGTCCCACATATCTCGGTTCCAACTTTGATGATTTCCCAAATGAGATAGAGCTCTTGTGAGGCTTAACCCTCAAAAAGACTATCTCCACAGCAAACTATCTGAAAGTCTTGTTTCTATCAGCACAGTTGTTCTATCTATTGGCTGCCTCTTTCAATCTATTTTTTATCAACTTCATCTACCCATCCATTTCCTTGAGCAAATTAGGACCAATGATGATCCTATCTTCCATCCTATCCTAGCTAATAGGTGTGTGACACTTTCATCCATAGAGTGCCTCAAAAGGTGTCATCCATAACAATGCATGAAATGAGTTGTTATATTCAAACTCAACCAAGGGCAAATATTCCTACCAGTTGTATTGTTGATCCATACAGTACATCTATAGAAGATCCTCTACTACCTAATTAACCCTTTCCAATTGACCTTTTGTTTATGGATTATATGTCATACTGAAATTCAATCTAGTTCCCACAACTGCATTCAATATTGTCCAAAATCTAGACGTCATCCTGGTATCCCTATCTAGTATTATGGTTTCTGGTACACCATGCAATTGGAATATCTCTTGCACAAATTTCCTTGCAAGAATAAATGATCTATCCTTAATATCCCTAGGTATGAAATGTGCTACTTTTATCAACTTATCAACAACTACCAAGATAGTATCATGCTTGTTATTGCTCATAGGTGATTCTTGGATAAAATCCATACTGATTACTTGCCACTTATACTCAGGTATGTGATGTTGAGATAAAAATCCTACTGGATGAACATGCGTAGCTTTCACTTGCTAGCATTCTAAACATTGTGCCACATATTCTATCACATTTTTCCTAAGTTTAGGCCAAAAGTACAAAGTCCTCAACTCTGTTATAATCTTTGTAACTCTAGGATGTCCTGAGTAAGGTGTATTGTGCACCTCCTATAAGATCATCTTCTTTAAGTCTCTGCCTTCAGGAATATACATCCTTATTTGGTATCTCAAAATACCATTTGGTTCCATTACATAGCCATCAAATCGATGATCTGAAGGATCTACCTCTAAGGCTTGCTTAACTCTTTCATATGTTCATCTCTTGGAAGATTTTGTAACACCTGTTGCTTCAAATTTGACCTTGTTGTAACTATAGCAGATAAATGTCTTCTTCCACTGAGAGCATCTTCTACTTTGTTCTCCTTTTCTTTGATATACTCAATACCAAAATTGTACTCACTTAGAAATTCAAGCCACCTTTCTCTTGCATTAAGGTTTGGTTGTGAAAAGATATACTTCAATCCTAAATTATTTGTCTTCAACTCAAATGCTTTTCCTAGGAGATAATGCCTCCATATTTGTAATACATGATCAATAGACAAAATCTCTAAGTCATGTGGTGCATAGTTGAATTCATATTGTTTTAGTTTCCTACACCTTCACCCGAAGTATCTATGATCACTGTGAAGTGTCCATTAGGATCTGGGTATAGTCAAGACTGGTGTTGATGTCAACTTCTTCTTCAAAAGTTGAAATTCCTCTTACCACTTTTAAGTCCATTCAAAATTGTTTCCCTTCTTTTGAAGAGAAGTAATAGGTGTTGCAATCTTAGAAAATCCTTCCACATACTTTCTGTAGTATCCCACAAGTCCCATAAAACTTCTGACCTTTGTAACACTCTGAGGTGTTGGCCAATCTACAATTGCCTCTATCTTTGCAGGATCAACAAAAAATCCCTTTGGAAATATAACATGACCTAAATAGTGTACCCTTTCTTGAAAAAAGGAACACTATAAAAACTTACCAAAAAGATTTAGATCTCTTAGTTGTTGTAAAACAATTTTCAAGTGCATCTTCTATTCCTCTTCATTCTTGGAATAGATCAATATATCATCAATAAATATAAGCATAAAATCATCCAAGTATTCTCAAAAGATAATTTTCATAAGGTTCATGAATGTTGCTAGAGCATTTATCAAGACAAAAGGTACTACAGTGAACTCATATTGTCCATATTGAGTTCAAAATGTTGTCTTTGGGATATCCTCTTCCATTATCCTCAACTGATGGTATCCTAATCTAAGGTCGATCTTATAGAATATAGTTGCACCCTTCATCTGATCAAATAACTTATCTTCC